>NC_134877.1:55576716-55599216 GCF_041734735.1 Babylonia areolata
TGAGTGTAGATTCTGCTTCTGGGCTCTTTTACCCAAATAGGTTGATTGTAGATAACTGTTCGGGCATGTAAAGTCAAGGTAATAATTTTTGTGCAACAAAAAAGTCTGTTTCCACCTCTACATAATAACATCCATGAAGAAAAGAAACAAAAATTCAGCTAGAAATAGCATGCCTTTTGTCAGATTATACCTGTAGCGGAAATTAAAACAGGCTATAAGTTTATAAAAAAACAAAAACAAATCACAGCTCGTGCAGACATGTTAGTAAATCACTGTCCCAACAATGGCAAAGGTGAGTAAAGTCAACGTAAAAGGTCAATCACTGTCTCAGAAACTGAGCTGGCAAGCTTTTTGACAGCTAAGAGCGTTTGGGAGTGAGAGGGTGAAGTTCTTTGATGACAGTCACTCCTTTCACGTTACACGTGGGCCGATTAAAGTGTCTGCTGTGCGTCTGGCTTGCCACCTCTTCAAACAAGCCAACCAGCTGATTCAGCGAAAAAAAAGCGTGAAAAACAAAAAGCACGTGTTTCACGTCCAGTGCAGGTTCCAGCCTGCGTTTCGTGAAAATCGTGGAGCATCGGCAGTAGTTGATCCTAGTCTGCATTGAAATGTGAGCACACTCATTCCTAAAAGCCACGCCACCTTCAAGAACTCTGCCGGACATTCGACCTGTCGTTTTACATCACTCCTCTCCCTCCTCTCCTCCCCTTCTTCCAACACTCGCTGCACGTATTCTGTCAGTCATAGCCACTTGTTCAAAAATGCTGTCTGATTGGATGGATGGACTGAATTACCATCAAATGGGCTGTCAGTTTCGTCACTGTCGTCAATCACAGACAAGAGAGATCCTTCTCCATCGCGAAAGCTGTCCATAACCACAAGCAGAGTTTTCAGAATTGTGTAAATCTGCTGACTGTGAGCACCTCTTTTACTGGACACAGTTTTCAATACCTTTTTTTTGCACATGATGCAACATCCCCTTTTCCACGCGCGTACCACGTGGTCAGTTAGCAAATTATTATCGAGTAGAAAGGGGTCTTCTACCTGATGAATGCTCATTTAAATAGTATTTTTATAATCCAGACACATGAAACTAACTGTTAAGAGTCTGTTTATGTGAAATGAACCAAACTCCAATGAAGGAAAAATCGGAACATATGCAGGACGTCAGTGGATGTCTTATGGGCACTATGGCAATACTTTTTGTAGGACGTCAGCTGACGTCTTATAGGCACTCGACTGGAGGAGCGCATAAGCACTGATGTCGGAGAGAGTGTCAACGTGTTTTCGTGCCGCCGGCACTCATCTGTCTTCTTACATCTTCAGGGATGAAAGATGTCACATCAACACTGAAGTGAAAGGTTTTTTGAGGTTTTGAGCAATCACCAGATATGTCAACAACCATGAAAAGCACACACTAGTTTATTGAATAGCCAAAGCCCCTTTGAATGGGGGCTCATTTTCGATAGATTTATAGCGAATATATATGTGTGTGTGTGTGTGTGTGTGAGAGAGAGAGAGAGAGAGAGAGAGAGAGAGAGAGAGAGAGAGAGCAATGCAAACAGAAGCATAGCAATTCATAGCAGACTGAAAAGAAGCCGAACCTATCAATGATGCAGCTAACCAATATTACCAACCACCAATTTATTAACGTCAACGGCCTCTGCCCTAAAACAGTTCGCATCCCAACTAAACCCTGCATAACTAAAACCCTACCTGACAACAACCATCACCGACGCCCCACCCCACCCCACCTCCCATCCGCACCATTCACGGCACCCCCCTCTCTCTCTCTCCACTCTCCCACCACCTGACCTCTGTGTGTGACTGTCTCCTCACCTACAGTCCACACACACGCACACACCGACACACACACACACACACACCGACACACACACACACACACACACGCACACACCGACACACACACACACACACACACACACACACACACACACACCGACACACACACACACACCGACACACACACACACACCGCCACACACACATACACACATCGACATACACACACACACACACACACACACACACACACATCGCCGGATTGTGGGGGGTAAGGGGGAGGGGACAGGGAATTGATGCATGGGGAAAGCAGAGGCACTGATGACTGACTAGTACTCTGTTAGATGAATGAATAGTACTCTGTTAATCAGCCAATGTTGAGGCAGCTGGACCTATAATGATCACAACCATACGGGGACGACTGACAAAAAAAAAAGAGAATGAAGTTAGCCCATCACTCTCTGTCACAGAACTCATGGAGTAGGCCTTGCCCCCTCCCCCACACACACCTCCTTCCTCCCCCCCACCCCACCTCCAAACACCCTACCCTACCCCTTCGATCTTCCGTACAAGATAAGGCAGAGACGAACAAAATGGAACCATCAGTCTTGATCGGCAGTCATTAATGTTACGAAGGTGCCAAAGGGTACCGGATGTCTTGTACCAGAAAACTAACCGACAGGCAGCAATGCGGAAGGAGGAAAGAAATGTGATGGAACCGTCACACTCAGCTCACTGACAGCCGTTGGAGAGGAACGGTGGGCCGAGTGGTAATGCGCCTGGCTATATATGTAGCCGGTTGGGCAGGGTTCTCTCACCACGTCAGCACCAGTTTGCTTCAAGGCTTTATTGAGGACAAGACGGGGAACATATCGGGACTTGGGTAAAGGGAACAGGAGAGCGGGGGGTTAAAGGGCAAGGGACTGTCCTCGTGAAAGGAGGGAAATAAATAAGTAAGTAAATGATTACCCCTATCAGGTTGACAGAGGCCCGCACACACACTGCTGTTGCCTGTTCTCTTTTAAAGCTAACTGAGAACTGATGATATTGGTTCTACAAGGAAAGGGTAGGAGAACTCACTTCGTAAAAACATATCAAGATGCAGCACATCCACCCTACATGATTATTATTTTGCACGTGAAGTTATGATGCTAAAGCTAACACGGGTCATAAACGTGCACTCTCTCTCTCTCTCTCTTTCTTTCTCTCTCTCTCTCTCTCTCTCTCTCTGCGGGGCAAAGAGAACAATTTCACCCTGTTACATATATATATATATATGATAAGTAAGCGAGTGTCCACGGGTTCGATGAACGAGGGATTTTACGCGGTACGCTTGCTGCTCGATTAATGAGTGGCAGATCTGTAGTGCAGAAAGTAACGAGGAATTTTTTGGAGCAGTTTTGTTTAATGTCACGTCGCACATGTCGGTGACTGAAGCAAGCAACGCTGATGGTAACCATATAACATGATTACTAACATATAACTTTTACTACTACTTCTACTACTACTACTACTTCTACTAGCAGAGCTGATGGTAACCATATAACATGATTACTAACATATAACTTTTACTACTACTTCTACTACTACTACTACTACTTCTACTAGCAGAGCTGATGGTAACCATATAACATGATTACTGACATATAACTTTTACTACTACTTCTACTACTACTACTACTACTACTACTTCTACTAGCAGAGCTGATGGTAACCATATAACATGATTACTAACATATAACTTTTACTACTACTTCTACTACTACTACTACTACTTCTACTAGCAGAGCTGATGGTAACCATATAACATGATTACTGACATATAACTTTTACTACTACTTCTACTACTACTACTACTACTTCTACTAGCAGAGCTGATGGTAACCATATAACATGATTACTGACATATAACTTTTACTACTACTTCTACTACTACTACTACTACTTCTACTAGCAGAGCTGATGGTAACCATATAACATGATTACTGACATATAACTTTTACTACTACTTCTACTACTACTACTACTACTTCTACTAGCAGAGCTGATGGTAACCATATAACATGATTACTGACATATAACTTTTACTACTACTTCTACTACTACTACTACTACTTCTACTAGCAGAGCTGATGGTAACCATATAACATGATTACTGACATATAACTTTTACTACTACTTCTACTACTACTACTACTACTTCTACTAGCAGAGCTGATGGTAACCATATAACATGATTACTGACATATAACTTTTACTACTACTTCTACTACTACTACTACTACTTCTACTAGCAGAGCTGATGGTAACCATATAACATGATTACTAACATATAACTTTTACTACTACTTCTACTACTACTACTACTACTACTACTTCTACTAGCAGAGCTGATGGTAACCATATAACATGATTACTAACATATAACTACTACTACTACTTCTACTAGCAACGCTGATGGTAACCATATAACATGATTAGTAGCATATAACTACTACTACTACTGCTACTACTACTACTACTAGCAACGCTGATGGTAACCATATAACATGATTAGTAACATATAACTACTACTACTACTACTAGCAACGCTGATGGTAACCATATAACACGATCACTGACATATAACTATTAGTACTGCTACTTCTACTAGCAACGCTGATAGTAACCATATAACGTGATTACTAAGATATACCTACTACTACTACTTCTACTAGCTATGCTGATAGTAACCATATAACATGATTACTAACATAACTACTATTACTGCTACTTCTACTGGCAACGCTGCTGGTAACCATTATTACCATGAGTATGACCTGGGAAGCGAGAGAATCTGAGCGCGCTGGTTCGAATCACGGCTCAGTCGCCGGTATTTTATCCCCCTCCACAAGACCTTGAGTGGTGGTCTGGACGCTAGTCATTCGGATGAGGCAATAAACCGAGGTCCCGTGTGCAGCATGCACTTAGTGCACGTAAAAGAACCCACGGCAACAAAAGGGTTGTCCCTGGCAAAATTCTGTCGAAAAATCCACTTCGATAGGAAAAACAAATAAAACTGCACGCAGGAAAAAATACCAAAAAAAAAAAAAAAAAAAAAGAAAAAAAGAAAAAAGAAAAAAAAGGGTGGCACTCTCAGTGTAGCGACGCACTCTCCGAGGGAAGAGCAGCCCGAATTTCACACAGAGAAATCTGTTGTGACAAAAAAGAAAAAAGAAAAAAAAGATCACTAACATGTAACTGCTACTACTACTACTTTCACTAGCAACGGTGATGGTAACCATATAACATGATTACTAATATATAACTATAACAACAACTACTACTACTTCTACTACTACTACTACTACTACTCACCATCATCATCATCATCATCATCAGCAGCAGCAGCAGGAGCAGCTCCATATATTTGTGTAGCACTTTCAAATCTCTCAAAGCCCTTTATGATTAACACGTTAGTCAGACACAAAGCACACAAGAACACACACAGACACGGACAGACAGGCAGACAGCGAGACAGCCAGCCAGCCAGACAGACAGACACACACAAACACACACATACATACATACACACACACACATACACAGGGAAGAAACAGATCCACAGATCACACATATGGAATGGGGTACCTTGATTTACGTAGAGACCGTTTGAAAAGAAATGTTTAGATTTGTTTCAAGGGATGTGAGGCACTGTGACGTACTGAATAAGGCAGTGAATTCAAGGTTTATACAGCTGAAGAACTGTAAGTTCCAGCCGTGTTTCTTCTCTCTGTTGAATGTGGGATCTCGGAAGATTATGTCTCTCTGTTGAAGTTGGGAACGCGAAAGAGTCTATCTCTCTGTTGAAGATGGGAACACGAAAGATCATGTCTCTCTGTTGAAGTTGGGAACGCGAAAGATTCTATCTCTCTGTTGAAGTTGGGAAGTTGGGAACGCGAAAGAGTCTATCTCTCTGTTGAAGTTGGGAACGCGAACGATTCTATGTTGAAGTTGGGAACGCGAAAGATTCTCTGTTGAAGTTGGAAACACGAAAGAGTCGATCTCTCTGTTGAATATGGGAACGCGAAAGATTCTATCTCTCTGTTGAAGTTGGGAACGCAAAAGGCAGAACTGTCTCTCTTGGGAACGCAAAAGATTCCGTCTCTCTGTTGTTGAAGATGGGAATACAAAAGATTCTGTCTGTTGTGTTTGGGAACGCGAAAGATTATGTCTCTCTGTTGAAGTTGGGAACGCGAAAGATTATGTCTCTCTGTTGAAGTTGGGAACGCGAAAGATTATGTCTCTCTGTTGAAGAGATTATGTCTCTCTGTTGAAGAGATTATGTCTCTCTGTTCAAGTTGGGAACGCGAAAGATTATGTCTCTCTGTTGAAGAGATTATGTCTCTCTGTTGAAGTTGGGAACGCGAAAGATTATGTCTCTCTGTTGAAGAGATTATGTCTCTCTGTTGAAGAGATTATGTCTCTCTGTTCAAGTTGGGAACGCGAAAGATTATGTCTCTCTGTTGAAGAGATTATGTCTCTCTGTTGAAGAGATTATGTCTCTCTGTTGAAGAGATTATGTCTCTCTGTTCAAGTTGGGAACGCGAAAGATTATGTCTCTCTGTTGAAGAGATTATGTCTCTCTGTTGAAGTTGGGAACACGAAAGATCATGTCTCTGTTGAAGTTGGGAACACAGAATTAAGATTCTCTCTGTTGAGCTTGGGAACACAAAAGATTCTGTCTCTCTTGAAGTTGGGAATACAAAAGATTCTGTCTCTTTGTTGAGTTTGGGAACACGAAAGATTCTATCATCAGCGGAAGCGGGGCGGAGAGACTAACATTCATGTTGATGTCCCAACGAATTGCAGAATCACACTGGAACCTGGGGACGGTGGAAGAGACAGGACTGTGGGTGGAAGTGAACAGGGTCTCAGTGGCTGGGTCAAGAATCTGTTTCAGTGCTGCGTGCACCCCAACTACAACTGACCAGCATCACTGACACCTATTTTCTTTCTTCTGTTCCCTCAAACATGTGGAGTGATGACCTAGAGGTAACGCGTCCGCCTAGGAAGCGAGAGAATCTGAGCGCGCTGGTTCGAATCACGGCTCAGTCGCCGATATCCCCCCCCACCCCCCCAACCTCCACTAGACCTTGAGTGGTGGTCTGGACGCTACTCATTCGGATGAGGCGATAAACCGAGGTCCCGTGTGCAGCATGCACTTAGCGCATGTAAAAGAACCCACGGCAACAAAAGGGTTGTTCCTGGCAAAATTCTGTCGAAAAAAAATCCACTTCGATAGGAAAAACAAATAAAACTGCACCCAGGAAAAATTACAAAAAAAAAAAAGAAAAAAAAGAAAGAAAAAAGGGTGGCGCTGTTGTGTGTCGACGCGCTCTCCCTGGGGAGAGCAGCCCGAATTTCACACACAGAAATCTGTTGTGATAAAAAGAAATGCAAATACAAATACAAAAACACACGATACAGAAAGATGATAATGCAACAGAAAGATGCAACTGTCCGTGTTTATGTGTGTGTGTGTGTGTGTGTGTGTGCGTGTGTGTGTGTGCATGCGTACATGTGTGTGTGTGTGTGTGTGTGTGTGTGTGTGTGTGTGTGTGCGCGCGCGCGCGCTTGTTTGTGTTTCTGATGAAGGGAGTGCGGGGGTCTAGGGGAAAATATGACGTGTTAGGGAATCGGAAAGGGTGGCTGTTGAACACACGTGGTCGCAGGTAGTAAGAACAAGGCAAACCGGCGGCCAATGGTAACACGTGACACGCAGCCAGATCTGTATAAACTCCAGTCTAACAGAAAGCACACACACTCACACAACAACAACAACAACAACAGCAACAACAGCAGCAGCAATAACAACAAAATACCCGGAAGTGAATGTCATCTTTGTCAGACCTCATTCTGCTGCCAGTCCCATCCCGCACCAGAGACAAATGGGGACCATCAATCTCTATCGTAAAACCGTTCTCCAGGTGCTAACATTTCCAATTACTGAATTAGCTTTCCCCAGCAAACTGACCAACATTCATCATCAGGATGGAGGCTAGGACTGAGATGGAACCGTCACAGCTCGTTGAATGCGTGCGTGCGTACGTGCGTGCGTGTGTGTGTATGTGTTGTGTGTGTGTGTGTGTGTGTGTGTGTGTGTGTGTGCGTGCGTGCGTGCGTGACTGTGTGTGTGTGTGCGTGCGTGCGTGCGTGTCTGTGTGTGTGTGTGCGTACGTACGTGCCTGTGTGTGTGTGTGTGTGTGTGTGTGTGTGTGTGTGTGCGTGCGTGCGTGCGTGCCTCTGTGTGTGTGTGTGTGTGTGTGCGCGCGTGCATTCATGCGTGCGTGCCTGTGTGTGTGTGTGTGTGTGTGTGTGTGCGTGTGCGAGCGTGCATTCATGCGTACGTGCCTGCAAGCGCCCAAGATGCAGAACATGTCGCTACCCTATGATACTTTATTGGCGACCCGTTGAGTTGAGCATGATTTGTTACAAATGCACGCGCGTCCAAACTCTGTTGGAAACAAGAATAATGGTTAGAATTCATCATTCAGCAAAAGCTCTTCCCAGTCGGGTCCTCGGTGAAAATGGGGGGAATAAATTTCTCCCCCCTCCCGGCATTACTGAAACACCGTCACTGCAGGGTAGAAGGGCAGCTGGTTGGTGACCCCCCCCCCCAACCCCCCCCCCCCGCTCCTGTCCCCCCCGGCGGGAGTCTATTCAGCTTTGCTTCTCACCCTTCCGCTTCGTCCGTCTCCACTGCTTTGTCCCAGAGCCGCCAAAATGGCTTGCATTCACATCATGATCGTTCGACGCTGAGAGTTTTATGTGGGCATCTGTCACCGGAGCATTTTGGATCGCCACTACCATGAGGGCATGTGTAGAAACGGGATGCTTAGCATTCTCCTTCTTTGTGTATCTGTTTTGCAACTGACGAAGAAGTCGATGGCATTGTGTTGTAGGAACCTTGCTCAGAATATATATTGGATGTGCAGAGCTGAGCTCAGTATACTATTGGGTGTGCAGAGCTGAGCTCAGTATACTATTGGGTGTGCAGAGCTGAGCTCAGTATACTATTGGGTGTGCAGAGCTTATTTTCAGGTTGTTGGTTTTTTTCAGTTTCAGTTTCTTAAGGAGGCGTCACTGCGTTCTGACAAATCTACATACGCTACACAACATCTGCTTGGTAGATGCCTGACAGCAGCATAAAACAACACACTTGTCAGGCCTTGAGTGCAAGCACGTATTATCTGTGTACCTATCAGAATGGACTTCTTCTAAAGAAGTTTGCCGGATGACAGTTCTTTTGTTGCCACGGATTCTTTTCAGTGCGGCAAGTACGTGATGGATATGTAAGCTCGGGTTATCGTCTTATCCTAATGACGAGACGCTCAGTTTGATATTGCAGTCAAACTTGGGAGAAAGGACAAGTTCAGGAATCCAACACACGCTCTCAGGAACACTGTATTGGCAGATAAGCGTCATAGCCATTGTGCCACCTTAATATGACTGGACGCACTAAGCTTAGCTCAGAATATCATTAAAAGTGCAGTGCATAGCTGACAATATTATTAGATGTGCAGAGGTCAGCTCGGAATACTTCTGACTGTGCAGAACTTACCCGGATGCGCAGAGCTTAGCTCAGATCATTTGATGCACACGGCTCAGCTCAGAATATTGTATGTGCAAAGTTAAGCTAAGAGCATAACTGGATGCACACATTTCAGCTCATAACATTATTGGATGCACAGAGCTTGGGTCAGAATACTGGATGCGCAGAGATAAGCATGTTGAGCAGGAAACCATTGCTGATAGGTCAGGTTTCCTTCCTTCGCACCCGAGGTGCTTCTGATGCAGGTCCACAATCCTTTTCGTTTCTTAGAAAAGCAGAGAAGATAAACAAGAACAAGCCACCAAATGACACTGTTTACTACATGTACAGTAGCAGAGAAATAATGTCATGTTAATTTAGGATGGGGCATTTATTGAGTAACAAGATAGTATCTAGCCTTGGTATTTATATTTAGTCATAGCCATGTTTATCAGGTTTCGAATTAGCATATCAGAAAATGACTGCATGAATCTAATGAATCTAACACTGGCTACCAAAATAGACCTAATAATCTATTCCTTTTTGCTTCGGTCTTTTCTCTGTGTTTTAGTTACATTGTTTGTCTGTGTCAACTTTTCTATCAGTTTGTTTCGGTGAATGCTAGTCCAAAATGTCTTTCTCTATAGCAACGTGCGAACGTGCGAACTTTTGTTATTTTATGAGTATGCCTATCTTGGTCATAAAACTGCACAATTTCATCGGACGCTGGCATGGTCTCGGACTCGCACAGCTCACCACTTTTTTTCCCCCCTGCTCGGCTGCTCTTCAGGCTGTGCAGTTGGGTGTAACGATCGGTTATGGACGCAGACCCCCATCCTCTATTTCCAGCACATAATGATCAGAAAACCATTCAACAGAACCCCTTTCAAGAGGAGTGTGCGTGGGCAACAGGGTAATAAATTTTGTTCCTCAGCGTGATTTTGGAGTGGAGGGCCGTTTGCTGAATGGTGATGGGGGAAAATTGTGATGTTCCCAAAGTGTGGTTCGTTCACACTGACTTTCGCCCTTTCCATTTCGTGTCCGTTCCTTTGTTAAAAAAAAAAAAAAAAAAAAAAAAGTATTGCCAGAGCATGGTGGCAAGAAATTTCCTTTGGACTTTATATTATATTTTTTTTTTTTAAGAAGACCAATAAATTATTGCTGTCAGAATGAAAACAAGAACAGCAAAAATACTCACCCTGTCGAGGACATGGTAAGACTCACCTCACACACACACACACACACACACAATTATAACATCTACTATCACTTAATGCGGAAAGACGTAAAACTGGAGACACATCTACAACAAACAATAACAACAGCAATCATTTCTATTCTTTCACTCTTCCTCTACCTTCCTTTTTGAAATGGAGTGAGGGTGGGGGATGGGAGGGTCGGGTGAGGGGAGACAAAGGAGACGGATAGGAGAAAGGGGAACTTTGCAATCAATATGCGTTATTCACGTCTTCTGTTGAACATTATCAAGACTTCCGTACCTACGGTATACAGCCCTGAAACTGAAGATAATGTTCAACGACGAATGCAGACGTCTATGTTTTATTCTCAGCACGTTATGATCAGATTACCATTTCAGCGCAACCGCTCCTGGAGGGACATTCATAGGCAGTGGAGGAATACATCTGATCCCATTACACCATTCAGACGTGTTCGCTGCAGGACGGTGGGCAAATGGATGGCCTTCCCTAACTGTGCGGTCCCTTCAGCCTCGCTTTCAACCTTTCCGCCTCGTTTCCACTGCTTTGTCCAAGGCTGGCAAAGTATGGCTGCATGTCCCTCACATGCAGTGAGATGACACTGAGAGGTTTCTGTGGACTGCGATCACAGGGCCTGTGTAGACACCCACCCACCGTCTTCTGACAAATGGTCGTTGATGACCATCCTTCGTGTTAGCACGAGGAACACAGGCGTGCTTATCAACCTCTCAGCTGTCTGACGTGGTATACAGGGGTTCACGAAAAGTTATGGACCATTTCATAAAAGCAGTCATGGTTTCAAAAAATGTTATTTATTTATTTATTTATTTTTCCAAATCAGTAGATGATTTAGATTTTGCAGGCTGGATATGGTCTGTCACTGGCCGTCTCGTTCAATACACGTACAGCTCTGTGGTGCTGTATGTGTCGCTTTTATCCGGAAATTCGGCATCAGTTTTACCATGCCCCCAAGAAGAAGAACATGGCGCACGTTTCTAAATGGTTCTTAACTTTTGTGAGCCCTATACAGAGTGTACGTTTGGTTCATAACACTAAAGGTCATTTGACCTGCTTTCCACAAAATCAATGGTTCATTTTCAAAGAGTCAGGGAAAAAACATCCCTTTCTTCCTCCCCATCCTTTTCACCCACAGTGTGTATTTTCATTTGTACATTGTCTGCTGCACTCTTACACACACACACACACACGCACGCACACACACACACACACACACACACACACACACACACCCACGCACGCACGCACACACACACACGCACGCACGCGCGCGCACACACACACACACAATCTCGTCTTCACGCATGCACACACAAATATACACCCACCCACCACAGGGTATGCAATGCATGTCTTGTGGTGCTGAATTGTCATGAGTGTAGGAATCAGTGCGGAACACATTAAAACAAAACGTCTGCGCAATTTTCAAGCTCTAGTTTTTCTAACTCTCACATAACCTATCTCTTTTCCACGCACATAAGGTGAATTTGTTAGACAGTTAAAACTGTTCATAAAAAGTGAAAGTAAGTCATCAGTGCTTTCACAGTCAGAAGGCTGACTGCCTGCCAAGTTTAAATCTGAGCTGCAGCCATGAGGTCGAGGAAATGAATCGATCTATATGCAGACATCAGTGTCTTTTCCCAGAACATGAGATTACCATTTATGGAAACCCCCCCGCCAGACTTTTATAGGCAATAGAGGAACACATTTCATCCCCTAATACAATTGAGCGGCGTTCGGTAGAGGGCGGTGGGCAAATGGATGATGTCCTGTCCGTGATGTCCATTCAGGCTGGCTTTCAATTTCCCGCCTCATTCCCACTGCTCTGTCCATTTCAGTTTCAGTTTCAGTTTCACAGAGGTGGCAAAGCGTGATACAAATCAAATTGACAAAAACAAAACACAACAACAACAACAAAAAAGCAGATGCTGGACCTTCACACAAACCTAACGGTTTGACCAGGAATTGCATTGTCCAAGCCTTAGTTTGGCTTCGCATCTTTAGACAGTACAGGGACGTGATGTTTCTGCGGACTGTAGGAAAATGACTATTGCCGTCAGACAATGATGACTGAATGATATGGATACTTATATAGTCCCTATCCTCGGTCGGAGACCAAGCCTAAGCACTTTACAAACACGGATATCATTTGCATAACAGGCTGCTTACCTGGGTAGAGCTGACTGATGACAGCTGCCATTGGGCACTCGTCATTCGTTTCCTGTGTCATTCAATCAGGTTTCAGTCACGTACACAAACACATTCATACAGACATGTAACATTTTACGTGTATGACTGCGTTATTCTATTTACAGCCATACTTCGTTTTCGGGGGTGTGCATGCTGGGTATGTTCTTGTTTCCAAAACCAACCGAACGCGGGCATGGATTACAGTATCTTTAACGTGCATATTTGATCTGCGCGCGTGTACACACAAGGGGGTTCAGGCATAAGCAGGTCTGCACATATGTTGACCTGGCTGATCAGAAAAATCTCCACTCTTTACACGCCAGGCGCCGTTACCGAGATTCGAATATGGGGCCCTTAGACTGAAAGTTCAACGCTTTAACCAACTCGGCTATTGCGCCCGTCTAAAGTATCATTCATGCATGAAGAGGAACAGTTATGAGCGTGTTAACGGGATATTGCTGACAGCGAAGTAGGTGGGAATACAGAGTATCGGGGGACATCGTGGATGCGTCGAGTTTGTTGTCCAGTAGTGTTGTTGGTTTGTGGCCATGTTTGTCAGGTTAGGAATCATTTGATGTTTGTGTGAGCCTGAGGCACAGCCTCACATGTGCACGTGCACACAAACACCCTTAGAATGACTTTGTCTCTTTGGTGTGTGTGTGTGTGTGTGTGTGTGTGTGTGTGTGCACAGAGTTATTTTAAGGGTGTGTGATATATTTTGACAGGGTTTACTCTTCTCACAAAAATGTACAGTTTTGCAGAAGGGTAGACAACACAAATTCACGATTTGTGCTGAACTAAAAACCACGACTCCATTTGCTACGTTAAGATCGTTTACTGCAGACATATGAAAATGATAATCAGCAATTCATGCAGACGTCCAGATTCTATTACCAGCATTTAACGATCCATGCTATTCGAATAACTGAGTCTCTCTGATACTGGTTGCCATTTAGTGGCGATGGATGTGGATGGAGGGAGTAATTTTTCATCTGATAAAACCATCACGCTGATACGACGCTACAGAAGCATTGTTTGCAGTTTACGTTAAAAAAAAAGAAGTTTAGATCCCCACCACCTAAAGAAAATAACCGTTCATATAAATAACCATGGGCTGTTTATGTGCCCAGCGAAACCAGGACGTGTGGTAGGCTATAGTCGTTGCATTAGAAGTGGCTGGGGATTGAAAGAGCGAAAGACTAGGATAATGTGGTTGATTTTAATGTTGATTTGTTGTCATGGTTGTTGGGTTTGTATCAGCTTTTGGGAAATGAAAACTCGTAAATCTTAGCGAGGTACACAGTGTCTGAGTGAGAGAGAGAGAGTGATAGCAGGAGAGAGAGAGAGAGAGAGAGAGAGAGAGAGAGAGAGAGAGAGAGAGAGAGAGGGGCAGAGACAGTCAGACAGACCGACAGACAGATACACAGAGAGAGAGATATAGACAGATGAAATCCGGGCTGGGCAATGGAAAAACACGAACTCCTATTTTCAACAATCTTTTATCCGCCTTTGAACATTCAGAGATCTCCAGCTTGTCAGAAGTAATCCTCTTAGGCGTTTAATGTTGGAGGGCACCCCCCCCCCTACACACACACCCAGCCCCTTAACCTCTGCAAACTTCTTAAAGGCGGCCCAGTGGAAGACCCTGACAGCTTTAAACGGTACTTTGAAATACGATACTACGATATCCATGGCGACATTTGAAAGAGCGTCCACAAAGGAACAGAAGCTCTTTGTTTGAACTAGAACCAGAACTTTCACGATACCCAATGGACTGACGAGTGGTAGTAGGGCACGGAGTGGGTAGAGGGATGAGAGAACGGAGAAAGGGTACACTGTGGAGGTGGGTTTGAAGGGCTGGGTGAGTGGTAGTGGGAGCGTTTCGGCGGGGAGGAGGGGGGGTGGGGGAACAGGAAGGGAGAGCATGCCGGTGTACCACCGACATTATTTCTTAACGTCAGACAGGCAACAGGTTTTACAGAATATTAGTTGGTAGATGGAGGAACAGAGGATATATGGAGACTGGAGGTCAGATGATGATGATGATATGGATACTTATATATATATACATATAGCGCCTGTCCTCGGTCAGAGACCAAGCTGTCAGCGATTTACAAACACCGTGTCAGGCTGCCTACCTTGGCAGAGCCGAGTGACGGCTGCAGTTGGCCCGCGCTCATCATTCGTTTCCTGTGTCTCTCATTCAGATTTCAGGCACGCACCCATACACATTCAGACAGACATATAACATATTTTACGTGCATGACCTTTCTGTTTATTTACCCCGCCTTGTAGGTAGCCACATTCTGTTTTCGGGGGTGTGCATGCTGGGTATGTTCTTGTTTCCATAACCCGCCTGATATTTGGAACTTGTACTTTGTAATAGGTAGTGTGAATGTGTCATTTTGACCTCCGCCCCCCCCCCCTCCTTTTTTTTTTCTACTCGTTTCACTTCGACATGTTTCTTTTTTGTATTTCGTTCCAGTTTGTGTACTTACCAGTTTAGGGCACGGTTATAAGCTTTGCTTGTTGTGCTTTGACATCCGTTATACAGCTGCTTTGAAGTTGTTTCTGTGATAAAGTTTGTTTTAACCCCCCCCCCCCCCAAAAAAAAAAGGAGCAACAACAACAAACAAACAAACAAACACAAAAAAGACAACCCAAAGTTTCAGTTTCACTAGCTCAAGGAGGCGTCACTGCGTTCGGACAAACCCATATACGCTACACCACATCTGCCAAGCAGATGCCTGACCAGCAGCGTAACTCAACGCGCTTAGTCAGGCCTTGAGAAATAACCCCAAAACCCCCAGAAATAACCCAAAACAACAACAACATTCAGGAACAACAACAAAAAACAACAACAACCCCCCTCCCCCCAAAACAACAAAAACAACACATAAACGCTGACATGGATTACAGGATCTTTAACGTGCGTATTTGATCTTCTGCGTGCGTACACACACGAAGGGGGTTTAGGCACAAGAAGGTGAGCAGACACGAACAGGCATGTTAACCTGGGAGATCGGAAAAATCTCTACTCTTTACTCAAGCTGTCTCTCCCTCTCTCTGTCTTTCACATAATGTGTCTATCTGTCCATATCCCTATTACCCGTCGCCTTATTTGCAGTCTTTTATGTCTCTTACATCTGTGTTTAAAATTTTATCGTTACTTTTCTATGTTAATTTCACTTGAATCATTCATGTGTAGCATTCATGCTAGGGTTTTGTTGTTGTTTTTCCCTTGGTGTGTGTGTGTGTGTGTGTGTGTGTGTGTGTGTGTGTGTGTGTGTGTGTGTGTTAGTGTGTATGTGTGTGTGCGTGTGTGTGTTACTCGCTTCCGTTCCGTACAGATGTGAGCGATGTTGTGTCTCTCAGTTTGACGCTGTGTTATACTCGTACATTATACATGTATTAAGTATTCAGTATAACTACATTTATATGCGTACATGTTTGTGTGTCTCTTAGAACAACGGCAGATGTGTAAGTCGGCCAAAGTGCTAATATCTTCACCGTTGGAAAATAAAGATTCATTCATTCATTCATTCATTCATCAGGCGCCAGTTCCGAGCTTCGAACCCGGGACCATCAGATTGAAAGTCAAACGCTTTTTTTTTTTTTTTTTTAACCACTCGGCTACTACACCCGCCACAGGAGGTCAGGAAAAAGTCCTGCGCCCACGTTTGGTTGATTAAATCCAATAGATGAATAAATAAATGAATAAATAAACAAACAAACGAATAATCGATCGATCAATCAATCAATCAACCAATCAACGAACAATCGATGAATAAAGAAGTAAATAAATAAACTGAAAACATAATTATATATATTCTTTCTTTCTTTTCTAGTCTTGTTTTTGTCTCATTACAAAAAAAAAGTCTGTGAAGAGACTGCACAACTTTTCAAGCCATTGCGAGATATAAACACATATACAATTATGTACGTACGCACGCACGCACGCACGCACACACACACACACACACACACACACAGCGAACGAACGAACGAATGGTTTATTGTGGCCAGTCCCATTTTTGCCCATTCACAGGGCGGAGAAGAGGTTGTACATGTCAGAAACATAACGAAATATGAGAACTGATGCACTGTACACATGGTCACGACATGGAACCCACGTCACGTGAATGATTATGATACTGTCATAGAAAGTCTGTCAAATCACAATGTTTGTTTTCACAGTGTAACAAGTGAAAAACAAAACAAAACAGAAAGAAAACAAACAAACAAACAGCGAAATTAATCATGACAGTTATATCCAGATCAGCATTTCCATTTTCAACACTTTTACCAGAGTTTGAATTTGTACCTTTAAGCGTGTTCAGTAAATTGTCCATTTTCTTGGCCGATTCCTTCAAGACAAGACATTATCTGTCGGCAATCATCTGGTGGTACATCAACATGCTTCTGTTAAAAAAAAAAGAATTAACTGTCATGTTGGGAACTGTCCACATCTAGGTAAGTAAGTGTGTGTGTGTGTGTGTGTGTGTGTGTGTGTGTGTGTGTGTGTGTGTGTGTGTGTGTTTGTGTGTTAGAGACACAGAGAGAGAGAGAGAGAGAGGGAGAGAGAGAGAGACAGGCATACAGACACAGACAGAGAGACAGATAGAGACAGAGACAGACAGTACCATGCAGAATGAGAAACCCTGACCAGCGCTGTGTAGGGTTGGGGGAACACTGACACAGTGGTCAATGAACAAACACGCGGCAGGGTCCCTCACACTCTATTCACCACGGTCAAGTTTTCTCAAAAAAAAAACAAAAAACAAAAACGAATAAAAACAAAAACAAAAAAACCCAAAAATCCCCCCCAAAAACCAAATTCATTTTCTTTCGACACAACTATCTTTGAATCTATATACACATATATACATTGGTGCATAAACAGGTACGTTGGTACAAACATATACATACCTAGATACCTAGAAAAAACAACAACACCACCACCAGCAAAAAATTAAACATACAGAACATAAAGGTATATAAAAAAAACAAAAAACGTTTGATTGCCTGGGTTCTTTCAAAACAGGATACTTGTGACCTGCTGCTATCTTCAGTTGCTTTGAAGACCCTACGATTAAGTACACAACTTCTCTCCCAAGTGCGTTCAAAGTTTTTGTTCTCTTGTGTTTTATATACAGAACATACAACCTGTTTTTCTAAATGTTAGCATAGGAAAGTGTATATCATGGAAAGGATTTCATCTGGTCAACAAAGTTTCAGTTTTATTTTCAAGGGGGTGTTAAATCGCGCGAACTTCTCTCTCTCTCTCTCTCTCTCTCTATATATATATATATATATATATACACATGTATAATATAGTGCTAAACCGCATCTACTGTATCAAAACAACAACAGAAACAACAACAATAATGACAAAAAGAGCACATACCCCACACTGTGACTCACTACAACAATACTACACCTGGAAATGTTCACCAATGAAGGTCAAGTTTATCCCACAGGGTGGTGCCCATCTAGATATGCCTTGAAGGCGTAAGGGCGTGTGATTGATTGATTGGTGTGTGTGTGTGTGTGTGTGTGTGTGTGACGACTGAGCGAACAGAAGACTGAAGTGGTGGGCGTAGGGCCTACCCCAGCCACTGGTGTAGTGGACAACGTGGTCCGTGCCTAGTGGCGAAAGAATGACGTGATTAACAACACTGTCCACGCTGGTATGTATCTCTCATTTTCTGTAGAGTTGGATGGGAGCTGGTGTGGAGAGGGAGTCGAGATAAAGACACAGACGGGTAGCTGGGTGCGTGGGTGGGTGGGGGCTGTCGCGTCACGATTGGAGTGATGGCCTAGAGGTAACGCGTCCGCCTAGGAAGCGAGAGAATCTGAGCGCGCTGGTTCGAATCATGGCTCAACCGCCGATATTTTCTCCCCCTCCACTAGACCTTGAGTGGTGGTCTGGACGCTAGTCATTCGGATGAGACGAAAAACCGAGGTCCCGTGTGCTAGCATGCACTTAGCGCACGTAAAAGAACCCACGGCAACAAAAGGGTTGTTCTGGCAAAATTGTTTCGAAAAATCCACTTCGATAGGAAAAACAAATAAAACTGCACGTAGGAAAAAAAAAAGAAAAAAGAAAAAGAAAAAAAAGGTGGCGCTGTAGTGTAGCGACGCGCTCTCCCTGGTGAGAGCAGCCCGAATTTCACACAGAGAAATCTGTTGTGATAAAAAGAAATACAAATACAAATACAGATTTGTCACACACCTACGAGATGTGTTGCGGTGAAAAAAAAAATCATGTCGATCTTCTTCGTCATGATTTGTCATCGTTGACATGGTTTGTGGGTCACTGTGACCAAATCAAACCATGTGGACATGTCACATGTTTGTGTCCACTGCTACATGACTTGTGTAGGTAACAATGATGGTGTAAAGAAGCTTTCAGTTCTTCCATTCTACCCTCAGTAAAATATTTGTCATTAGTTGTTTGAAAGAGAGAGAGAGAGAGAGATAGAGAGAGAGAGAGAGACTGAGAGATACAGCCAGTTAGACAGAGAGAGACGGAGAGGGACAGAGAGAGACAGGGAGAGGCAGAATGAGACAGAAAGAGAAAGAGAGAGAGAGAGACATACAGACAGAGACAGAGACAGACTGACAGAGACAGACAGACAGGGAGAGACGGAGAAAATTGGACGAAAATGATAAGGTTCGATTGCACTCATCTGTGTGCAAACGTACCTGAAACCTGACACAGATACAAGGATACTGACGAGACAGCCGACAGTGTGGTCGTTCTGTGCAAGGAGGAGGATACTTGCAGCAACACAATGCAATGCCTGTGACATTCACTTGGAGTGCTCCGGAACTCACTGGCTGATGCGATTTTCTCTGAGAGTCCTGTTGAGCTGGTGATGGAAAATCACAGTCCCGCACACCCCCCCCCCCCCCCCCCGCACCCCCTAACCTCCTTGCTGAAGAACTCACTTATCTGAAAAAAAAAAAGTCGGTCAGACACGTTTTGTCTCAGCGAATCTGATTGGGTGACAGTTTATCCAGTGGCACTTGCCTACCATTGGCAAATTCCTCCGCTTTCGATTATCTCTGCACACACAAACTAAGCTCTGCTTCCGCCAAAAGTAGTCCAGCCAGCTCATTAACCCCTCCCCTCCCACCCTCTCCCTCCCTCTCATCGCCATCCCTTCCCAGGCTCTCATCCGCGAGGTGGCGCTTTAAGTAAAACGAGGACAGGCAGCACAAACCCTGTCACGAGTTATTCCTGTTTCCGGTTACTTAAGAGGAGGTGGGGGTGGGTGGGGGTTAGGGGGATCGCTATCGCCACTGCTACGCTATTGCCTGTAGATTGTCAGTTAAAAAAAGAAAGAAAAGAAAACTGACCAAATAAAAAAAGGAAGAAAAAAAAGAGAGGAATAAACAAAGAATCAAACAAAGACACTGATTTTTTTTTTCTAAATAAGAGAGACAGAAAGAACACGAGAGCGATAGGGAGAGAGCGAATGAGGGACATGATAGAGAGGGAGAGACAGAGAGAACGAGAACACTGAATGCTGAACACTGACCCCCCCCCCCCCCCGACCCTCCTGACCACTACCCCCCCCCCCCGCCACACACATGTACATCACTGAACATTGACAGAGAGATAGAGAGATAGGAAGAGAGGAAGGGAGAAAGAAATGGTGGTGTGTGTCCATCGAGATCGATGATGACCATCGTTGTCATCCAGCTGGGGGATGGGGGAAGGGTGGTGGTGGGGTGGGGGGGAGGATGCAAATGAATCTATCTGTGAATGCGCAGATGGCTGAATAGTCCAATCTGCGCACGAAATGTTCGCTGACAGTTTGGGCAGACAAAGACAGGCATACCATTGTCAGGGAGCTTGTTTGCCCGTGACTTTCTGGCCTGCCTCTTCTGAACAGCTGCAGCAGTCCTGTTGGCCTCGCACAACTTGGCGCCTTTGTGCACAGCAGCACGCCATTTGTCACGGTCCACTGCAGATTCCTCCCAGGAGTCAGGGTTGATATCAAACGCTTTCAGAGAGACTTTCAGAGTATCTCTGAAGCGCTTCTTCTGACCTCCGTGTGATCTCTTCCCTTGTTGCAGCTCGCCATCGAAGAGCCTTTTGGGCAGCCGATGGTCTGGCATGCGCGCCACGTGTCCAGCCCAGCGAAGCTGGGACTGCATCAGGATGGTGAAGATGCTGGGAAGGGTGGCTTTTGCGAGCACCTCTGTGTCTGGGGTCTTGTCTTGCCACTTGATGTTCAGTAGCTTCCTGAGGCATGTTGTGTGGAAGTGGTTCAGCTTCTTGGCATGTCGTTGGTACACTGTCCAAGTTTCGCAGGCGTACAGTAGTGTGGGGAGAACTACTGCTCTGTAGACCTTTAGCTTGGTCTCAAGACTAATGCCTCTTCTGTTCCAGACATTTGCACTGAGTCTACCAAAAGTTGCGCTTGCTCTTGCAATCCTGACGTTCACTTCATCGTCGATGGTCGCATTTCGTGACAGTGTGCTGCCAAGGTATGTGAACCGCTCCACCGCACTGAGTCTCTGACCGTTGGACTGTGATGTTCGGCTCAACGTAGGGTTTCCCTGGGGCTGGCTGATGGAGAACTTCAGTTTTCCTCGTGCTGATGGTAAGGCCGAAGTTTCTGCTGGCAGTGGCAAACTTGTCAACGCTGAGTTGCATGTCAGCTTCGGATCCAGCGTTGAGGGCACAATCATCAGCAAACAAAAAGTCTCTGATGATGTCTGTCATGACCTTCGTTTTTGCTTGAAGCCTTCTGAGGTTAAACAACTTACCATCTGTTCGGTACTTTAGGCCAATTCCAACATCGCCATCTCTGAGGGCATCAGTAAGCATTGCAGAGAACATGAGGCTGAGCAGCGTTGGAGCCAGGACGCAGCCTTGCTTGACACCATTTGTGACAGCAAAAGGAGCAGATGTTTCGCCTTTGTCCTGGACTCGAGCCTGCATGCCTTCATGGAATTGGCTGACCAAGGAAATAAATTTCCGAGGGCATCCGTACTTGGCCATGATCTTCCACAGTCCCTCTCTACTCACGGTGTCGAAGGCCTTAGTGAGGTCGACATAGGTGGAGAACAGATCAGCATTTTGCTCCTGACATTTCTCTTGCAGCTGCCTTGCAGCAAACACCATGTCGGTGGTTCCGCGCTCTTTCCGGAATCCACATTGGCTCTCAGGCAAATGACCTTGGTCAAGGTGTGCTGTGAGGCGGTTTAGTAGGATCCTGGCAAGTATCTTGCCTGCGATGGAGAGCAAGGAAATGCCCCGATGGTTATCACAGGCTTGCCGGTTCCCCTTTCGCTTGTACAAGTGAATGATAGATGCATCTTTGAAATCCTGGGGGATCGTCTCTTCTTTCCACATGAGTGAGTACAGCTGATGGAGCTTCTCAGTCAGCACAGTGCCTCCATCCTTGTAGACCTATGCTGGTATGGAGTCTGAGCCAGGTGCTTTGCCACTGGATAGCAGACGAATTGCTTTCTGGGTCTCAAGAGGTGTTGGCGGATCGTCCAGTGCTTCGTTGATGGGGACTTGTGGGAGACGGTCTATGGCTTCATCATTTATGGAGGAAGGGCGATTTAAGACACTGTTGAAGTGCTCAGCCCAGCGTTCGAGAATTTTCTCCTTCTCGGTGATCAAGGTATTCCCATCTGCACTGAGGAGGGGGATGATCCTGAGGATGTGGGGGC
>NC_134877.1:55604216-55616716 GCF_041734735.1 Babylonia areolata
GAAGAAAGCTTTCGGAAAACTGCGAGACAGCGTCAGCCAATGGACGCAACCGTGAGTACATTAGTATTCTGTAATAAATACGCGAGCGCGCGCAGACAGACAGACAGACAGACAGACACACACACACACACACACACACACACACACACAGAGTCTCTCTCTCGCTCTCTCTCTATTCCCTCCCGTCTCTCTCACACTCATACGCACGTACACACATGCATTGGATGTTCAAAATTATTGAGTTGTAAATTGATTTGTATTGTAATGTTTCTGCAAATATACGAATATTACACAGACAGAACATATATTTTTTTTGGAGGAAAAAGTTCCAGACATTAAGCACCGCTTCGGAGAGATCGACCAAGTAGCTAAAACATCACACTGCCAATACAGAGGTTAGGGTAGCATTCCAACAGTGTTTGGTGAGTGAGGGGTGATTTTACTGTTCTCCTGGTCACACATTCTGCATAATGCGCTGGCTCTATTCACGCGCGCGCGCGCGCACACACACACACATACACACACATACACACACACACACACACACACACACACACACACACACACACACACATACACACTGTAAGTTAAATTTTATTATGTGCAGACTCAAAGTCAGTATTACAAGCTATAGAATCTCCAAATTCAAAGAAGCGAATTGAGATGACAATGGAAATAAAACATATTATTCACCAACTGACAAAACAGGGCATTAAAATAACTTTCTGTCGGGTACCTTCGCACTGTGGAATATCTTCAAATGAGTGGGTAGACCAAGCAGCTAGAAGAGACAGCACGTAATTTCGAAGGCGCAATACAACTTAACATCCAGTTAGATATACATGAATGCATTAGCTGTATAGAAAATGTATCTAGAAATCGATTTAAGAAATTACTTATAGATTCAAATAATCAATATTACCAATGTTGTGTAAACACAAAGAATTCAGCTAATCCCAAACATTTTCTAAATTCGACACCAGCAGCACATTCAAGACAAATTACAAGTCTAATGTATAGACTTCGTAATGCCTTTCGTACAAATTTTTCTAAAAATATAAAATGTATATGCGGTAAGCAAATAACTGTAAGCCATCTACTCATTCACTGTCCGAGCATAAGACAGTTACTTCTAAAAGATGTAGCTGATGACTTTTCTTCCAATATTTCATTAGCCACTGAAAAGATTTTGAATGATTATTCATTGCTGAGAATGTTTTCAGAAATTTTAAACTCCAGTCCAGTTGGTATCCTCCTTTGATGTATTATATCTAAAATTGTTATTTCTATTTACATTGTTGTAGGTTAATACTTGTTGATATGCATATACATATTCTCCTTCCCATGACAACTCATTCAGTACACACCACAACCTCTTTAGACATTTTCTTATGATATACTTTTCCTCTGATACATAACATTTTTTTTTACACTAATATTCACATGCATTCCCTTTCCTTTATACACTACTTTACTCCTTTCCGTCTGAAAACACTTATAGTGAATAGACGTTAAACTGAAGAAGAAAACACACACACACACACACACACACACACACACACACACACACACACACACACACGATCTTGTAACACAGGATGATGACTGATCAAGTCAAGTACAGACAAACACACGGAATATGGACTGTGGTTGAGTGTTTCCGTTACCACCGGCACCTGTTAATTTTTTTAATCGATTCCCATGAAACACGCAAAGCAAGGATGAAGAAAGGAAAGAACAAACGGGAACGTTTTGTGACGCCTAAACTCAATGGACATGTGCAGTGCTCTGATGGAAGACGTGAAAGACCTGAAGCAGCAGATGTCTGACTTCCAAGAAGAACTGAACAGCACCAAGCACCTCCTTCAGACTGCGCAGGGGCAGCTGGAGACTGCGCAACAGGAAGTCCGGTCCCTGAAGGCCAGTGCTGTTGGTGAGAAGACTCTCCAAAATTGTTACCTTCTAAAACTTCCATGTTAGTCAATACAAGAATCTATGGTGAACCGTTCTTTCCTCTTTGCTGCTCCTCACATCTGGAACAACCTTCCTCATCATATCCGTGCATCTGATTCTGTCTCGGACTTACGCTCTTCACTAAAAAACAACAACAACAACAAAAAAAACAACCCAAAAAACCTCGTCTTTTTTAAACCTACATACAAGCACTCTCAGCTTCCTTCATCTCCAGCAACATCCATGTCAGCTCACTTTGGATGCATGACGAATGCGAGAGGGAGAGTGGAGGAGCGAGGAAGGGAGGGGTTTTGAGAAAGTGTGGTCATGAATGATTCATGTAATTTTAAATTTTTCTTTCATGTAAAGCGTCATGTGCTCTTAGAGATAAAGGGCACTATATAAATGTACATCATCATTATAATTAATATTATTATTATCATCGTTATTATTATTATTATTATAAAACATGTGACTAAAAACAAAACAAGAAGGGTGGTGGGTGGGGGTAGGCTGTCTTGATTTCAGCTTGTCATGACCCCCCCAAAAAAAAAATTACCATGACAAACAATGTAAAAATAAATAGAAAGAAAAACGAAGAAGATGAAAACACACTGGAAAAGTTGTTTTTGCAGCATCACACAATAAACCCATTCCATCTGGGCTTCTGCTTATCTACCAATATATGTATATAAATCTGTCCATCTATCCATCTACCTAGATATATATTCTTCAAGACATTCTTCATTAAAGGCATAGAAACAGACTGGAGGGTGTGGGATTTTGAAAACAGTGATTCCAGACAATGAGGAGAAACTCCGATCCACGCAGTCAAAGCAGTGTAGAAATCGTGAACAAAATAAACGGTGAAGTAGTGATTGGGGTGTTGATTAAAGATTGCCCTGACCATAAAAATCTCCTTTGTATTGGACATTATCTTTGTATTGGACATTGTAAGATACGTTCAAATTTGGTTTTTACAATATTCCACAGTAAAGAAAGTATACATGTATATGGGTACCTACCAGTCTACTTTACCTACGCATTTTTCTATGTATATATCTACCCATTTATCTGTCTATCAAGCTAGTTATCAGTGTATATATCTATCTATGTTTCTTCCGACTTTGTTCGATAAAATATACATTAAACTTAACAACAACAATCCACATTGATGGAGGGTGGGGTTTTGATTTCTCTTTTTCATGCAATACTTCCAGATACCCAGGGAAAGCTGGAGACCACCCAGGGAAAGCTGAAGACGGCTCAGGATGAGATCAGATCCCTGAAGGCCAGCAATGTTGGTAAGTAAGCACTGAAGAAGATGTGAACAAAATAAACAGAGTGGGGTAGTGGTGGGGGTTTTGATTTAAGATTGTCCTGACTACGAAATAAACAACACCCAAACATACCTTATCATTAGAAATTGTAAGAGACGTTCAAACATTGTTTTACAATATTTTATACGTTTTACACGAAAGAAAGTTTCTATATCTATGGCAGGCTATCTGTCTCCTTATCTATACATCTTTCTGTGTATCTTTATATCTAAAGATGTACCCGCCTATCTACCTATCAAGCTAGTAAGCTATGTATTTATTGACACTGTACTTTAAAATGTACATCAAACATAGAAAAAACCCAACATTGGTTACAGAATGTTTTATTTTATTTTATTTTTTTAAATTTCTCCTTTTCATGCAATACTTCCAGATACCCAGGGAAAGCTGGTGACCACTCAGAGAAAGCTGAAGACGGCTCAGGATGAGATCAGATCCCTGAAGGCCAGCGATGTTGGTAAGTAAGCATTGAAGAAGACGTGAACAAAATAAACTGAGTGGGGTAGTGGTGGGGGTTTGGATTTAAGATTGTCCTGACTACGAAATAAACAACACCCAAACATACCTTAACATTAGAAATTGTAAGAGACGTTCAAACATTGTTTTACAATATTTTATACGTTTTACACGAAAGATAGTTTCTACATCTATGGCAGCCTATCTGTCTCCTTATCTATACATCTTTCTGTGTATCTTTATATCTAAAGATGTACCCACCTATCTACCTATCAAGCTAGTAAGCTATGTATTTATTGATACTGTACTTTAAAATGTACATCAAACATAGAAAAAACCCAACATTGGTTACAGAATGTTTTATTTTATTTTATTATTTTAAATTTCTCCTTTTCATGCAATACTTCCAGATACCCAGGGAAAGCTGGTGACCACTCAGAGAAAGCTGAAGACGGCTCAGGATGAGATCAGATCCCTGAAGGCCAGCGATGTTGGTAAGTAAGCACTGAAGAAGACGTGAACAAAATAAACAGAGTGGGGTAGTGGTGGGGGTTTTGATTTAAGATTGTCCTGACTACGAAATAAACAACACCCAAACATACCTTATCATTAGAAATTGTAAGAGACGTTCAAACATTGTTTTACAATATTTTACACGTTTTACACGAAAGAAAGTTTCTATATCTATGGCAGCCTATCTGTCTCCTTATCTATACATCTTTCTGTGTATCTTTATATCTAAAGATGTACCCGCCTATCTACCTATCAAGCTAGTAAGCTATGTATTTATTGATACTGTACTTTAAAATGTACATCAAACATAGAAAAAACCCAACATTGGTTACAGAATATTTTATTTTATTTTATTTTTTTAAAATTTCTCCTTTTCATGCAATACTTCCAGATACCCAGGGAAAGCTGGTGACCACCCAGGGAAAGCTGCAGACGGCTCAGGATGAGATCAGATCCCTGAAGGCCAGCGATGTTGGTAAGTAAGCACTGAAGAAGACGTGAACAAAATAAACAGAGTGGGGTAGTGGTGGGGGTTTGGATTTAAGATTGTCCTGACTACGAAATAAACAACACCCAAACATACCTTATCATTAGAAATTGTAAGAGACGTTCAAACATTGTTTTACAATATTTTACACGTTTTACACGAAAGAAAGTTTCTATATCTATGGCAGCCTATCTGTCTCCTTATCTATACATCTTTCTGTGTATCTTTATATCTAAAGATGTACCCGCCTATCTACCTATCAAGCTAGTAAGCTATGTATTTATTGACACTGTACTTTAAAGTGTACATCAAACATAGAAAAAACCCAACATTGGTTGCAGAATGTTTTATTTTATTTTATTTTTTTTAAATTTCTCCTTTTCATGCAATACTTCCAGATACCCAGGGAAAGCTGGTGACCACTCAGAGAAAGCTGAAGACGGCTCAGGATGAGATCAGATCCCTGAAGGCCAGCGATGTTGGTAAGTAAGCACTGAAGAAGACGTGAACAAAATAAACAGAGTGGGGTAGTGGTGGGGGTTTGGATTTAAGATTGTCCTGACTACGAAATAAACAACACCCAAACATACCTTATCATTAGAAATTGTAAGAGACGTTCAAACATTGTTTTACAAAATTTTACACGTTTTACACGAAAGATAGTTTCTACATCTATGGCAGCCTATCTGTCTCCTTATCTATACATCTTTCTGTGTATCTTTATATCTAAAGATGTACCCGCCTATCTACCTATCAAGCTAGTAAGCTATGTATTTATTGATACTGTACTTTAAAATGTACATCAAACATAGAAAAAACCCAACATTGGTTACAGAATGTTTTATTTTATTTTTTAAAAATTTCTCCTTTTCATGCAATACTTCCAGATACCCAGAGAAAGCTGGTGACCACTCAGAGAAAGCTGAAGACGGCTCAGGATGAGATCAGATCCCTGAAGGCCAGCGATGTTGGTAAGTAAGCACTGAAGAAGACGTGAACAAAATAAACAGAGTGGGGTAGTGGTGGGGGTTTTGATTTAAGATTGTCCTGACTATCTGTCTCCTTATATGTACATCTTTCTATGTATCTTTATATCTAAACATGTACCCACCTATCTATCTATTGAGCTAGTTAGCTCTGTATTTACCGACATTGTATATACTTTAAAATGTACACCAAGCATTGAAAAAACCCAACATTGGTTGCAGAATGGTTTAAATTTTAAATTTTTTTTCTCCTTTTCATGTAATTCGTCAAGACATCCAGGGAAAGCTGCAGACGGCTCAGGATAAGATCAGTTTCCTGAAGACCAGTGATGTTGGTGAGTAAACACTGAGGATGACGTGAACAAAATAAGCAGAGTGGGGGTAGTGGTGGGAGTTTAAATTTGCTGAAAAACCGACGTCTTCTCATTGTAAAATAATTTAAAAAAATTCACTTGAAAGAAAATTCTATATATATGAAACTATCTGCCTACGCATGTGTGTATGCATGCATATATGTATCTTGAATCAGGACACTGTGGCAGATTTTAAAAGAACTGCAACGGACAGAGTGGGTCGCAGATTTTCTTCAAGGAATTCAAGAAAATCAGAAGCAGCCTTTTTTTGTAGCAATGGAACTAAAATCAAAATAGATCAAATTGCCCTGTAATATAAACTGGTATTTTTTGTTTGTTTACGGTCTTAAAAGCATGTGGAATGGAATATTTTCTGGTTCATAGTTAGGAACCCAATAGACACCTTCATCTGTTCGTGATTGCAGGCTCATCGTTTATCAGATGGGGAAACTCAAAATGTCCCGGAAACACATCCCTCGTCTATTCTGGTGAGTGCTGAATGCATTTTGACTTCTGTGTCTGTCTGTCTCTGTCTCTCTCCGTGTACCACTCCGTCTGTGTGTGTGTGTGTGTGTGTGTGTGTGTGTGTGTGTGTGTGTGTGTGTGTGTGATAGAGAGAGAGAGAGAGAGAGATTTTATTGGAAAAAAGGTTTCATAGCTCTATCCAAGGGGGATAATTCAAACAATACCGCAGTAAGCGACGATCAGAAAAGAAGAAATGATCCAAGGGAACTAATAAGCACATCGAAATACATGCACACAATCACGCAAACAGTTACACATTTTTGCGCACATACATCTATAATTTCAGTCTACTCAGTTATATTAGTCAATTGATATTGTGGACATATGACCACACAACTGTGGTGGTGAACCCTTCTTTTTTAATTTTATTTTTTTAACATTTACTTTGATTTAGTTTTTATTTTGTTTTGAATGATGCTTCTGTTTTAATGATGTTAACAAGATGTTGATCTTTTCTTCCTGATAATGTATGTCTCAGCAATATTTTTAGCGAGGTATATTATAATGTCTTTATTTTCGCATACCTTTCGTATGGTATTTATTCCTTACAACCCCCCCAAAAACAACAACAACAACAACAACAAAAAACCCAACAGAAACAACAACAAAAAACAAAAACAAAATGAGTTTCATTTCCAGGATTTTGGCGACACATCTGACATAAGGTTTCATTCTCTCTACTTTCAACAAACCATAGTTTAGAAGCACTAAGCCCAACAGTTCTTGATAGAAAGCGGGCAAGAAGACATCGCTACCAATGAGAGAGAGAGGGTATATATCTGTGTGAGAGAGAGAGAGAGAGAGAGAGAGAGAGAGAGAACCCAAGATTCAATAGTGACTGATTAGTAGTGATCAGAATAGCGAATTTTCCTCTGTGATGTCTCTTTACCAGGCTGGTTCACCCCCCCCCACCCCACAGTGACAGAGGAACGGGACAAGACAAGAACAAGACAAGACAAGACAAGACAAGATGATACGAGACAAGACAAGACAAGACGAGACAAGATGAAATAAGACAAGAACAAGACAAGACAAGATGATACGAGACAAGACAAGACGAGACGAGACGAGACAAGGCAAGGCAAGACAAGGCGAGATGAGACGAGACGAGACGAGACGAGACGACGTGTTTATTTTGGAAAACCCCACGGGGGCACATGAAAAAGTCACGTATTTCACGTAACTGATACAAATATAAATAATATTTAGTATTGTGCTTATAACAGTTTACAATGGCCACACTGACTGTTTGGTTAAGACATACACAAGACATACATTTCGAGGAAGAAAAGAAAATAAGAGAAAAGAAATATGCAAGAGATGCAGCATCGTGCAATGAATACATACCTGAAGTGAGTGGGCATTTATCCTAAACACAGTTAGGACAAAGTCACTGTATCAAACAAGAAAGGAATTGAGCATGTTGACAGAGAGATGCACCTTGTCTGTCGAGTTAAATCAGAAAGCATACATTTTGATTTTCAGGAATACGATTAGGTGGGTCAACAATCGTTTGCTTGAACTTGTGAATGATAAACGGAATTTTAAAATATATATATTCTTGTTTTGTTTTGTAAAATTTTAATAATATCTTTTTCTTGCCACCTCAAAGGTTGGACAGTCAAAGAGGTAATGGAATTCGCCCCCAAGGTCTCTCTCTACGTTCACAGTTTGTACAAACAGGGTCTTCATGGGGGATGTTTGATATTCCCCCATTTTGAATAGGGAGTTTGTGAAAGTTTGTGATTTAACATCCCGAACTTCGCAAAAACTACAAGCATGTACTTCTGGCAGGGAGTTTGTGAAAGTTTGTGATTTAACATCGCGAACTTCGCAAAAAGTACAAGCATGTACTTCTGGCAGAACTCTTAAGATAATTTTCAGAAACAAACCTACCCTTACACAGTCAGTGATTACAATATACGAGTATCATTTCTTTCCCCATCTAAGTCGGAGAACCAGTTTTGCTGACAGTGGCCTGAGTACAACATGGTGTGGTGATTGCTTACAGGGGTGGCAGGGGGAGCACGGCATGGTGACAGCGGGGGTGGCTCCAACTACCTGTGTCTGGTGATGCAGCCTCAGATGGACGACACTTTCAAACCCTCACGACAGAGCTATCTGCATGGTGCAGAGTACGAGGGTTACGGAGGACGTGATGACCGGGACGTCGTGTGCTCCGTCTGCAAGGCAACCCAGGCCACCACCCTCATGATACCCGCCACCCGCAGCTGCCCTCATGGCTGGACCACCCAGTTCAGGGGCTACATCATGAGTGAGCACTGGGATCACAATGGCAGATCGGAACATGTATGTGTAGATGAGGAGAGAGAATTCCGTCAGGGTGAACATTCGTCTAAAGACTTAAGGGCCGCTGAGTTTTTTCACGTGGTCACTGGGTGTGAGGGAAGTCTCCCCTGCCCACCTTACGTACAAGATGAAGTGCTGACGTGTGTTGTCTGCTCCGTGTAGCATGGTATAGGACATGTCATATATGTTTCACTGAATGATTTCCACCCCTTGTAATCATCCCTTCGTATGTAATGTACCCCCACCCCCTCACCCCCAACCCCGCCCATAGCCATCTTCCTGTCACTCTTTCCCTCTCTCTTTGTCTGTCTGTTCTTCTGTCTATCTTTCTCCTTATCTTTATCTCCCTCTCCATCTCTCTACCCCTCTCCTGCTCCCCCTCTCTCCTCCCCTGCCTCTCTCTCCTTCCCTCCCTCTCCCTCCCACTCTCTCCCTCCCACTCTCTCTCTTCAACACTTGTAAAGTTCACGGTCTTTGCACATCCGGCCCAAAGTAGTCATGTACCTCTTGCCATTTTACCTAGCAGTTACCGAAAGTCACAGTAAAGACAACAAAAGATGCATGTAGCGTGTTTATGTGTAAATCTTGGAAAATAAAATTTCACTCTATTCACCGTGCTTTATGATTTCGTTGTAAGTGAGCGGCAGCACCACTTCCACCACCAGCAAGATCACTTCTCTCTCTCTCTCTCTCTCTCTCTCCATAAACCAGCCGCCGTGGCGAAGTGGTTAGCGTCGCGGACTGACGGCTGGGAGGACGCGGGTTCGAATCCCAGCGGAGGTGGATTTTTCGGCCCGTGGCCGGCTCCTACCCAGAGTTGAGTGTGCTGTGGGCTTAAATGGGGAGACTGGGACCACACAGTCGAGTGTCATCCACTTCAAGGATGCGTCTTTGGGTGTGTTGCTCTAATTACCTGACCAACACTGCAACTTCTGTCTGTATCTCGCGGGCCTGGTTAACGCCGGGATATCATTATGACAGGAAGCGTAGAGTACAGCCTTGTCACGCAGTCCCAAACCAAAATGGAATTCCATAGCAACATCATCATCATCGTCATCCCCCTGCTCCTTCATCGTCATCATCGTCTCTCTCTCCATATATATCACAAACGCACAGTAAACAAGATCTCACATCACCAAGGTGGCACCACCTGTTCAAACGTCACACAACGATTGCCCTGTTCTGTGAAGGTTGGATGTGAAACACTGTGTGACTTGTCCTATACGTATTCTATATTCTGGTTTCAAAGACGCACAAGTACAGACACCCCTCCTCACCCCCCCCCCCCCCACACACACACACACATACGCGAGCGCGCGCACACATACACACCGATTACATTTTACAAAACAAAACAAAAAACAACGACAAAAAACACAAAAACAACAACAAATAACAAACTAAAAAAAATATTTCCATATAAACAGAAAACTGTCTATAGAAAACAAACGATTTTAAAACCAAATATACAAGAGAAGTACATACATTTGTGAAAAAGATACTGACCTTGAACATGTGCCTACCTGTGATGTTATCAAGCAATATACCCCAGTCTCTTACAAACACTCCGTTGAAAAAAAAAAAAAAAAATCGGACTCAGTAGCGTTAACCAATGCTTTTTTTTGCTTTTTTTTTCCCGTTATCAAACAGTCCCACATGTAAGTACTCACAGATACAGGGTTTGGCATTCTACGTGCCTGCAATATAAACGTCATAATGATTGGGGAAAATATCAAAAGCATAACATACACGCTCACGCCTACGCCCACATATACACATGCATGCGCGCACGTACACATACACACACGCGCGCGCTCGCGCGGGCACACACACACACACACAAACACACACATACACGAAACCCATATAAAAAATTTACCTGTAAAGATTACATAATTCCGTTAAATCTGTATAAAAGGAACTGGAAATTACAATTATATTCATTCTGCGTCAAAAACAAAAAGTGCATAAGAGCTTTTTGGAAGGAAAAAAAAGAAGAAGAAGAAAAGAAAAAAGAAAAAAAAGCTAGATGGATCGCAAAGCAGATATCGAGAGCAATGGGGAGTTAGATTTTATGCAGCGCTTATCCTCGGTCAGAGAAGGAATTCTGTCAGTTCGTCACCACTAAAAAACAACAACAACAACAACAACAACAAATGTCGCGGTTGCAATGTCACAGAAACTGACCACTTCATTTATATGATCAAGTCACTGACCGCTGCTGACGAGCATGACAATGACATGGTACTGGATAAACATGCACGGTCATTTCAAGCTCTGCTCCTCACAAATAAGCTGGATAACCCCCCACCCCCGCCCAAACCCCGAGAAAAAAACAACAAAAGAAAACAGAACCAACAACCACCTGGATTCTAGATGCATCCACACGTAGTAGAGTGCATGTACCTGCATGCCAGCCCATCCACACGCTTGGACATACCGGTGCACACCTTCCCACACGATACAATAGAAAACATTACACAACAGTACTCAAAAATACACAACAACACAACACAACACAACACAACACACTTGCCTCCACCGCCAGCCTACAGTGGCCTCCCTTCCCTGTGAACCTTAGACAGAAAGCGGTCGACGAGGAGAGTTTGGAAATTCCCAGAACCAGAACGTATTTATCTTCAGGATGTAGTAGGAGATACTGGGGGTGAGTTGTGTGAGGAGGAGTTGGGAGGGGGCGGGGGTGGGGGTGGGGGTGGGGGTAGGGGCGAGCGGTGTGGGGGGGGGGAGGGAGGGGGTGCGGGGGCGGGGGGAGGAGGAGGGGCTAAAGGGGAGGGCATAGAAGCATACAAAACATTGATACGTTTCATTTCATGGTAGGATTCGTGTTACTTGTATCTAACTGCGGTATATAGGTATACTTAAGACTTATACTCGAAAGTGTCAAATAAAATTCAAACAATACTTTTCTTCAGGAAACGTACCTAAATCTAAACTGTACATACACGATCTGCTTACTTATTATATTCCAGAATCCTCTCCAAAAAAATAGGCCTACAGGCGCTGCGACGAAAAACAAAATCACAATCAAGGTCCTCTGTTGGTATATCGGTTTATATTAACTCTCTCCATACGAACGGCGAAAGAGACGACGTTAAAAGCGTTTCACCCCAATTATCATCATCAAAATATTGCAAGCGGAAGGCTCTTATACTGAAGAGGTGAATGTTGACAAAGAATACCACAATTCTGACGACGGAAGCTAAAGGTTGGGTCATTCAGACACCCACTGGATATCCGAGGGGTCTGTGTAGAGGAGAAGAGAGGACTGGCCGTACTGAGTGAGTTAAAGAAAATCTAAGACGATGATGACATATCACGACTCTACCATGAAGCAACAGTGACCCAGCCTGATCGATGATATCTGGGACAAACAAGGAGAACGATGCTTATATTGGAAGTGTTTGTTCATATCCCTCCACAAACACCTTTCTTTGAACGATACAACACCATGAAAACATTACAGAGGACGGCGTGGAAAGAAAACAACAACAACAACAACAACAACAACAGCAACAACAGCATTGAAGGTGTGATCTAAAATAATATGATAATATAC
>NC_134877.1:55624216-55631716 GCF_041734735.1 Babylonia areolata
ATCGTATAATTTACAATGAAACAAAAAATGTTTTTCGTCATCTACACTAGATGCACACAAAGGACATGGCAATTCTGTGGATGCTGCAGGTTGAAACCACAATTTATTTGCATTGAAACCAAATGTCCGTAGCCGAAATCTTGCATAATTTAACCTGTGCCACTTATCTGTGATGACTGTTAGATATTTTTCAGTATGAAATATACTTTTGAATGAGAAAAACCAACTATATTTCTCTTTGCTTTCCATATCTGAATGCCAATTTTGCTTAAAAGAACAAATCAATCTATCTCTAAATTCTGATATAAACTGCTGTTCATTTCCCACTTCCTGATACATCCACACAATTCCAAAACCGTGTTCAGACAAAACCTTTTTTACACTATAAGTCCAGTTTTCCTTTCCTAATTCCATTTGTAACAACATCATCTCGTAAGCCTGTCTGGGTAAACGTGATTGTGGAAGTTTCAATAATTTCAACCAATACTTAATGCATTTACAAATGTTCTTATATACAAAGGATATCTGCCCGTTTCCCCATATAACATTGTGTTGGATGAATGAATTGGCACATTTAAAAAACGTTTAATTGCATAAGTATGTACTTTTTCCATCTGTGAATTTACCTTTATTCCCCAAACTTCGGCTGCATATGTAAGTATAGGTTCAATCTGTGTATCGAACATTTTCCAAAACAAACAGTAATCAATAGACTTAAGCTTTTTTAATGAATTCAATATTTCAATAACACCTTTCTTTGCTTTCCTGCAAGATTCTTCCCAAGCATAATTTAAGCTTAATTTTGTTGAGAATATCATTCCCAAATATTTATATGAATTTATAACTTTAACATCCTCATTTCCATAAAGCCATTTTTCGTGCACTGACAGATGTCCACCCATTCTAAATACAATAATGTTAGTTTTATCCATGTTCACTGTTAAACCCAAATAGTCTGCTTCTTCTTTCAATGCATTTAATTGGTTCTGTAAACCCCTAACAGTTCCAGACAAAAGAACAACGTCATCTGCAAATAACAGTAAAAATATCTCGATTGCTCCCGGAATTAATTGAATTCCATGTCTTCCTTTTCTCGACAATTCTGTTGCTAATTCGTTAATAAAAAAGGAGAACATTTGTGGGCTCAAAAGACAACCTTGCTTTACCCCATTTGGGCAATCAAAATATTCTGAATATATACCTTTCTCACGTACGCATGCAAGCACTGACTTATAAACACCTCTAAGAGCATTGTATAATTTGCCATTCACACCACTTTCACGCAGAACATGCCATAATACATTACGATTCACGGAATCGAAGGCCTTCCTGAAATCAATGAAAGCAACATAAAGTTTTGTGTTATTGAGTAAGTATTTTTGGACAAGTGTGTACAATGTAAATATGTGATCTGTTGTACTGTAGTTACTTCTAAATCCTGCTTGCTGTTCCATTATTTTTTCTTCTTTTTCAGACCATTTGGTTAGTCTCTTGTTCAATATGTAAGTGTACACTTTACTTAGAATACTGGTAAGCGCTACTCCCCGATAATTGTCGGGATTGTTGACATCTCCCTTTTTGTGAATTGGGATAAGTATGGATTTTGACCATTCTGAAGGAAAAGTACCACTTTCAAATAGTTGGTTGAATACTTGAACAAGAAAGCTTATAATGTCTGTATTTGCATTCTTTAACATCTCTGCAACAATTTTATCTGGCCCTGCACTCTTTCCTGTTTTCAAATGTCTAATGCCGGCAATAACCTCTTCACTAAATATTGGATCATTAAACAATGGTTCAGAATTATCCTCGTCCTCTAACTGCATGTGTTCTTCTTGTTCTGCATTATGTACTGATTCATTGAAAACACCAAAAAATGATCGTTGCCATTGTTCTATGGATATTTCATTATATACAAAATCTTTTCTATTCACTGATCTTAATATTGCCCAGAATGTCTTAGAATCACAAACCGATTCTCTAAGTTTTCTTAATCTGGCTTCTACAACTCTTGTTCCTTTCTTTTTCTTAATTTAACATATTCTTTCCGAGACAAAGCATACGCTTCTCTTTTTTCTTGTTTATCTTTTTCTGTTTTACATCTCTGGAACCTCTTAAGTAACTTTTTAACTTCGTGTTTTCTTTAGTTCACACTCATCATCAAACCAGTCGTTACACTTCTTTCTTCCTTTTCCTACTCTTCTCACCATACACGCAGCAGCTCCATATAAAGCACTAACAAACAAGTCTAAACTTTCATTCACATTCACATCTAATAACTCCAAGGCTTTCTGTAAACTACCTTGAAATTCCAGACTCTCCAGCTCATTTTTGTATATAGAAGCATTTTCGTCTGACCACATAATTTTTTCTTCACCTTGCTGTCTAAGGTTTCTTTTCCCTGAATAATTGTAGTTTTTGTTCCATGTAACCTCAACTGGTAAATGCCACGAATCAACACAATCACCGACACACAAATCAAAGTTCAATTGTAAATCATAAGAAACCAAAAAATAGTCAATTACGCTACATCCGTTTGTTGATACAAAAGTATATTCACCTTCTTTATCGCCACAACAAAAGCCATTTAAATAGTCATATCCAACAAAAAACATAACTCCAATAATGATTTACCAAAATTATTAGTAGTATTATCTTTAGAACAACGTGAACAATTTTCTCCATAAATGTTATCATATTCTATATCACCAAAGCAATTAGTCATCACTTCAGTTTCAGCTTGCTGGTTTCCTGTTCTAGCATTGAAATCTCCTGTTATCATAATGTACACTTCATCTTTTTCAAATTTTTGCAATAAGGCTTCTTCCAAAATCAAAATACCATTTTTGATGACCTGATCTCTGTACATAGGTCCTCCTTCTGGGACAACATAACAGGCCACTAACACAACATCTTTATCCAAGTCAAACACCTTTTTGTCTATCCTTATAGCAACAGCATTATTACAACACAACTTTATTTCTTTAACACTATTTTCGATACTCTTTCTTACTAACAACAGCACACCTCCTGAATTTCTACCATGCAAAGATATCTTCTTAGCCGGTGCATGAAACTTTATATAATCTGTGAAAACTCTACTATACTCAAACGATGAATCAAGAAAAGTTTCAGTTAAACAAACAAAGTCAAATTTATTTACATAATTCACGAAAGAAAGATCCTTTAATTTTCCGCACAAATTTTCCACATTATAATTTAAAAATGTCATTGAATTGGATGGCCGGGCCTGTCCTATGGCTTTTTAGAGCCGCTTGAGCGAAGGTGCCTGTCGCTGACACTGCCACCCCCTCTCCCTCCGCCACGAACAGGACCTGTCGAAGCTCTCCTTGACTGGTTACCAAGGTAGGCGTGCATCCCCGTCTGCCTGCCACGTGCTGCACGTGCGTCACTGGAAGGATGACCCCGCCGCGTCATGACCCGGGGAATCCCCGCTGCCTCTCGTTGCCCCGCGTCGTTCGTGCACACCGCCGTAAAGAGAGAGAGAGAGAGAGAGAGAGAGAGAGAGGCAGACAGACAGATAGACAGATAGACAGAGAGACAGAGACAGAGACAGGGCGAAAGACAGAAATAGAGACAAAGAGAGAGAGAGAGAGAGAGAGAGAGAGAGAGAGAGAGAGAGAGAGTCAAGACAAATGGTTTACTCTTGTCCGTTCCAGCCAGTAATCAGCGGATAGATGTACGTACACGTGAGTCAATATTGACACTGGGATTCCGAAATGCAAACGCAATCGTTCCTTGCTTGAATCATGGTTATTGCTTCTCTCTCTCTCTCTGTGTCTGTCTGTTCCCCTCTCTGTCTGTCTGTCTCTTTTCAAAGGAAGACAGCCAGCTAGACAGACAAAGAGACAGACAGACAGAGAGACAGACAGACAGATGGAAAGAGAAAGAGAGAAACGGATGGAGACACACACACACACACACACACACACACACACACACACACACACACACACACACACACACACACACACACAGAGACAGACAGCAAGATATATAGATAGATAACGATTAGACAAAACAGAGAGAGGGGCAAAGAGAGAGAGAGAGAGAGAGAGAGAGAGAGAGAGGAGAGAGAGAGGTAAACAGAAACAGAGACACAGACACTGTGACCGGCAAACAAAGGGAGAAATAAATACACAGCTAAATAAATAGATAGAGAGATAAAAAAAAAAAAAGGTTAAGAAAAAAGATAGAGAAAGACAGAGACAGAAAGAGACAGAGATAGAAACAGAGACAGACAGACAGACAGACAGACAGACAGACACACACACACACACACACACACACACACACACACAGAGTGGGGGTTGGGGTTGGGGTGGGGATAATAATTATGTATTCTTCACACCCTTGATAGAATTAAACTCCAGGTTAAAAATTTTTTCAATCATTCAGTGTGATGATGTCTGGATACCAGCAGTCTGTCTCTCACAGACACAAACTAAACACACACACACACACACAGACACACTCGTACTCTTTCATCTCGCTCTATCTCTCTTTACCCCCAATAGCAACCAAAATATTACAAACACCCCTCTCTGTTTACATTAAGTCTACTTATGTCGTCAAGCAATAGTAAGGAAGTTCGTGATTTTTCTTTGTTTTTGTATAAGGCTTTCAAACATTAGAGAAATTGCTGTTTCGTGAAATGAATATGATTATATGTTTTGTTATCCGTATTTATACTTGTTTGCACAATGTTCATGTGAATTGTATAAGGCTATCAAACAGAGAGAAATTGCTGTTTCGTGAAATGAATATGATTATATGTTTTGTTATCCGTATTTATACTTGTTTGCACAATGTTCATGTGAACCCCCTTCACGTGGGGCTGAGGCCTATATGTGAATAAACCATTCCGTTCCGTTCTCTTTACCCCCCACCACCACCCCTTCTCTTTTTTCCCTTTCTCTCCCCCTTCGCCCCCCCCCCACCCCCTTCCCTGTCTTTCTGTGCCTGCCCATATAGCCACTCATCCTGCCCCCCCCCCCCGTCTCTTTGCCCCCCACCCCCACCCTCTCTCAGACAAGCTGGCAGACGCAAGGAATGCGAACGGACCCAAAAGACACCACGGCCACATACATAAACACACAGCCTGGGTTCGACACTGTATGTGGACGTGATTCAATGAAGAGATTGGAAAGACGTACGCGTGGACGGCGCATAGCCCCTCCTTTGCTCTGTTCCAGCCTGCAATCAATGGTGAGATGAACGTACACGACTGAGAGTCAATATTGACGCCTGGTAGGGTGGGGTTGGGGGGGTGGGGCGTGGGGGGGGGGGGTTCCGAAACGCAATCGCGTCTCTGCTTGTTTGGTTGATGCTTGTGTGTGTGTGTGTGTGTGTGTGTGTGTGTGTGTGTGTGTGTGTGTGTGTGCGCACACACACACACACACACACACACACATATATATATATATACATAAATATATAAATACACACAAAGACACAGACACACACAGACACAGACACACACACACATATAACAATACACACACAGACACTGACACACAGAAACGCAGACACAGACACAGACACACACACACACACACACACACACACACACACACACACACATATATATATATATATATATACATGCAGGCCCTAACACAAGACAAATCCTAGACTTGCTGGCACCACTCCATGAAAAATATACCACAAGGGTAGATTCTTAAAAAAAAGAAAAGAAAAATATAATGCCCATCTGTTGAAGACCTGGGGGAAAATTTACAAGACGCTCTCCTGATGAAGCCGTATGGGCGAAAATTCTACACACACACACACACACACACACACACACACACACACACACACACACACACACACACACACACACACATATATATATATATATATATATATTCATGAAGCCAACACGAAACATACCCCAAGAATGAAAGCATATATTTTTCAGTGTTGGGTTGACAAGCTCCACTCTGTTCCCACACTAGACTTTCATGTCATGTGCTGAAGGTGAACTGTTTTTCGTCACGAAAACCTGCGTGTATTGTCAGAACGCAAAAACAAACAAACAAAAAAACCCAAAAAACAAACAAACAACAAAAACAAAAACAAAACCCAGCTCTACCAGAAGCATGCACTGGCACTGCTAATATTTCACTCGGTTCTTGTATGCTCAGCAGTCTTGATGCCTTCTTCTTCTTCTGCTTTCGTGGGCTGCAACTCCCACGTACACGAGTGGGCTTTTACGTGTATGACCGTTTTTACCCCGCCATGTAGGCAGCCATGCTCCGTTTTCGGGGGTGTGCATGCTGGGTATGTTTTTGTTTCCATAACCCACCGAACGCTGACATGGATTACAGGATCTTTAACGTGCGTATTTGATCTTCTGCATGCGTTTACACACGAAGGGGGTTCAGGCACTAGCAGGTCTGCACATATGTGGACCTGGGAGATCGTAAAAATCTCCACCCTTTACCCACCAGGCGCCATCACCGTGATTCGAACCCGGGACCTTCAGATTGAAAGTCCAACGCTTTAACCACTTGGCTATTGCGCCCGTCGTCTTGATGCCTAATGATTCGGAACGCATGCTGTATGCTGCAGCTTTTTTTGTGTGTGAGCAGCTCCCCAAACTGCACAGTTGAATGGCTTTTTCCATAATCGACGGCAGGGTTCTGAGTGGCGATTCCCCAACCATTAGGCTCTGTTCCTTTTTCCTAGGTTTTCATGTGTGTGCTTTCATGTGTAGCGTTGGGCCTGTGCACGTTTGCTTGCGCTTTCATCATATATTTTGTGATGACTGCATGTTTGGTGTGTATCTGGTGTTGTGTGTGTGTGTGTGTGTGTGTGTGTGTGTGTGTGTGTGTGTGTGTGTGTGTGTGTGTGTGTGTGTGTGTGCGTGTGATGTGTGTGTGTGTGTGTTTCAGTGTGTGTGTGTGTGTTTCAGTGTGTGTGTGTGTGTGTGTGTGTGTGTGTGTGTGTGTGTGTGTGAGAGAGAGAGAGAGAGAGAGAGAGAGAGAGAGAGCGTCCTCGTAATTGTCCGCGCACGTGTGTTTGTGGTATGTTTTCTTCATATTCTCTCTCTCTCACTCTCTCTCTCTCTCTCACTCTCTCTGTCTGTCTGTATCTCTTTCCCCTTCTACATCTCACCCTTCTGCATGTATGCATGTTACGTATGCACATTACGTGTGTATACGCGCGTGTGTGCTTGTGTGCGTGCGTGCCTGCGTCTGTGCACGCATATGACTTCTTTTGAGTGAGAGCAGACACAACAAATAAAGCAGAGAATCAGACACGTCCTCGGGTTTCCGTTTTCATGAACAGTGGTGAAAATAATTCCCCCCAGGACAAGAAGGCCACACAGACAGAGGAATGAATCAAAGGCTTTGATGTCTGTGTCCTTTTTGGATCGAAACTCTCTCTCTCTCTCTCTCTCTCTCTCTCCGTCTCTGTCTCTCTCTTTCTCTCTCTCCCCGTCTCTCTGTCTCTCTCTATCTCTCTCTCCGT
>NC_134877.1:55636716-55639216 GCF_041734735.1 Babylonia areolata
GAGAGAAAAGATGAGATAAGTTCTAATGTATTCAAAGACAAACCATAAATCTTTAGTTTTTTCAGGAGGAGAGAATGATCAATCACATCAAAAGCCTTCATAAAGTCGACAACAAGGGCTCCAGTAATTTCGTTATTATTAATGTTAGTGAGCCATTGATCTACTAAATTTGTTAGTGCAGAATGACATGAGTGATTAGCTCTAAATCCAGACTGGTTTGGATGGAACAAGTCAAAATTATTAAAATGCTTAAGAATATGTTTATTTATATGATTTTCCAGGGGTTTTGATAATATTGGCAAAATAGAAATTGGTCTGTAGTTTGATGGTTCAGATCGATCACCATTCTTATATATAGGAATAACTTTAGCAGTTTTGAGCGTTTTGGGAATCTTATTTTTTGTAATACTTAAATTATATATGTATGTGAGGGATTCTGCTATTATAGGAGCTGAGAGTTTTAATATTTTTCCGTCTATGCCATCAAGACCTCTTGTACTAGTTTGTTTTAAATGGGTCAGAGCATTATAAACTTCATGTACACATATCAAAGGAATATCTAATGTGGATGAAATATTTTTTGATTGACAGAATTTTAACAGAGCATCCAAAGAGTTAAGGTTTGATTTGTCTGATTTTATAATTGAAGTAGCTATGTTACAGAAATGTGAGTTAAGTCTATCTGTGGATATGTCTGTGAGTGATGTAATTTGTGTGGCTCTATTCTTATTTTTCAACTGATTTATGGCTTTCCACAAAGACTTACTATCAGACTTAGAAGTGATCAACTTTTGAAAATATTTCTTTTTCGCTAAACGTTTCATGTTATTTACTGCATTTCTTTGCTTTTGAAAATCTTCTCGGGTTCCAGTTGATAAAAGAAAATCTCTGAAATCGATGGCGTCTTCTATGTCTCCCGTTATCCAAGGCTTTTTCAGACTGGTTTTTACACGTTTAGTTTTGAATGGGGCGTGTTTGTTGTAAATGTTGAGGAAATTATGAAACCATATTTCAAACGCTTCATCTGGATCAGTAAACTGATAAACGAGAAACATAGGAGAGTTCATCAGGTCCATCAAGAATGAATCAGGGTCAAATTTTGAATAACTTCTGTATGTGATAACTTTATGACAGTTTTTTGGTATCTTGATACCTTTTTTAGACCATGTGATACAAACTGGAAAGTGGTCGCTACAGCCAAAGGTTGGAGAGCATATTTCAGAAATAGTCTTTGTGGAAGTTGTGTATATGTGGTCGATGAGTGTTTGTGAAGTGCGAGTGATTCGTGTTGGTTTGTCGATTAACTGATTGAGATGAAAGGATTCGTATGTTTGTTTCCAGTTCAAATTACATTTCAGTAAATCTATATTAAAGTCACCCAATAAAATAATTTCATTTGAGAGCAGAGAAGCGTCTTCCATCATTAGCGTGAACTTATCCATCCAGTCAACGTGCTCTGCAGGATTCCTATAGATAAAGCCTATAAGAAACGGTTCCGATTTTTTAAAGTGTACCTGGATCCATACTGATTCAACATGGTGGTTTTCGAGTGATTGAATTCTTTTGAATCTAATATGTTCATGTACATAAATAAGTAAACCTGTTTCCTTTGGATTGAAAGGATCCTTACGAACGACATTATATCCAGGCATGGTTAGGTCAGAGTCTGACATATGTTCTGATAATCTTGATTCACCAAATCCAAAAATGTGAAAGTTTTTTCCAAAATTATTCAATATATCAGAAACATCAGATAACTTATTAATTATATGATTGATATTAAGAAAGCCTACTCTCAAACCTTCTCCCAATGGCCATGCATCGCACGTCTGGGGTGTGTTAGCATTCATGATTATCTTAAGCTGACAATATAAGTAATGAAAAATTCAGTAAACAAGACACAGGACAATCTAGATTGTATGGGAAAAGTAACAAAAATAATAATGTCAAGTAGATAGCAATCAAATTGAGAAAAAAAAGAGTAAATTCTGAAGATCAAACACTATAAGGAATGAAACAATCAATCAAGCGGAACCAATTAAATGAGCAAATTATGGGGTAGATAACAATTTCACCTTATGATAACAGGCTAATAATATATAATGACAAATGAAAGCTATTATATATAGAGAGAAAAATCAGGACTCCTCAATCGTATCAGTGGCACTAATATCAATGGGCAAGGCAACTTATCAGTTGATCCGGCACATGTGTGAGCAACCACAGGGGTTTATAATTACAAAGAAAAACAAACAACTCATACTTCATGCGCATGTGCAAGTTAACTCCAACCCTCCCCCACCCTCCCCGATATTTCGATACTTGCAATAACAACAAATAAACCATCACCACCACCAACAACAACAAAATTAAAGAAAGCGACAAATACTGAAAGGAAAACATCATCCATGATTGACTCTGTAACTGGCGAAAGATTAAACATAGAGTCGTATCTATTTAGAATGGTATGGGGACACATGGGGGAAGGAGTCGGCAGGAG
>NC_134877.1:55649216-55659216 GCF_041734735.1 Babylonia areolata
AATCTTCTTTAAGATCTACGAACCTTCTGACCCAAATGACTGAACCGATGTAGGGGAGGTGTTTGGCGTACTGAACTATTTTTCATCAAAGAGAAAATGGGAAAAATCTGACGTCGCCAAAGCATACAACACTGGAAAAGAAGTGAGAAGAAATATACGACGACCTCTTGTTGTCACCTTCATCAAAGTCGATGACAAACTGTCTGTCCTCAGGGACACCGACTTGTGCACCAGGCTACGTGAAGGAGGTATCCGTGATGCAACGGATCTTAGCGTGCAGCAAAGAAAGCAGCAACATTTATTGGTTGGCTGAGGATCAGTATACTTTCTCGGAGTTGAAAGTACAACATGAAAACAACAAAGCCAGACTCCATCAACAGTCCAGCACCCTAAACCCCAGGGGCCCAGATGTCAAGAATCGTTCGGGACATGGAGACAGAAGCTCACAACGGCCACAACACCCCCCCTCCCCTCACCCCCCACGTCCTGCAGCCCCTCAAGACTGGTACAGCTGGAGTTTTATTCCACCACTCCCAGTCCCACCCTCACCCCACCCACCCCTCTTTCCATCCCGTCTTTCTGCGACCTCATGCAGTCACCCCCCCCCCCCCATCCCCCCAGTATGGAACAGCAAGAATCTCATCCACTGGTCGGCTAGCCAATCCTCACATGGCAACTCAGACGCAACTCAGACGAATACGGAAACAAACCCCAGGGACAACTCACCGTCTGTCACCCATCTACGCATCAAAGGCCCTCGACTCTGAGACGCAGTCAGGGTCAGCAGCAAATGCAGACAGACCAGCAGAAAGTTCAGGAGGAACACAGAGAGAAAATCCGTGGAATCAGCGTGAAGAACAGCGACAGAAACAAGAGCACCAACTGAGGAATGAACTCCGCCCGCTAGAAAAAGCGCGGCAAGAAGATGAACAGCAGGAAACCTATCTTCACCAGCGGTCTCCTTATCAGCAGCGGCAGAGAGCACCTTGCATCCAGCAGCACCACCACCATGATAAGCGTCCAGTGGCAGCCGTCAGTCGGCTCTACCCAGGTAGGCAGCCTGTTGTGCAAATGTCCCCGAGATTGCAAACCGCTTAGATCTTGGTCTCCGACCGAGGATAGGCGCTACATAAGTATCCATCAAATCAAATCAAATCAAACCCTTTTCACAACCATGGCGACCTCCAGAGATGTAACTGAGAGCGGAGGTTCCAGACTCCTTGACGAGGTCAGCGCGTCACCAGCATGTGTACAGAGTGCCCTCAGTGAAGCTGTGAGGGCAGTCTGCTCGACAGAGTCGGTACTTCAAGGTATGTGTCACTGCCATGACAGGCCTGAACACCATTTGTTGTACAGCCTATTTGTTGTGTAGTTCCGTTCAAAAGAAATGGGTGTGGTGTGGACTAGTTGGCTGTATTTGAACGATTGATTCAACACACCCAAAAATTGTTGTTCGAGGTTGGGTGCTATGTAAGTATCCATATCATCATCATCATCATCATTACTATCGTCATCATCAGGCAGCAGACCCATGTGAAGGCGCACTGTAAGTCATCTAGCCGGCAATGGAGCACAGTGTATCCGCGAGTAAACAGCCGGCCAAGCAGCTCATTAGAGAACAGCTACCTGTGGACCAACGCGCCCTGGAACATCACCACACACAACGACTGATACGCGAGCAGCACTTGGTTTAACGAACAACGCGCTTGCAAGTGGATGCTGGAAGAAGAACACGCTCGCATCCAGCCAGCAACGGATCTATATGATGAGGAGGCAGTGCTGGTTGACCAGCAGCAGTTGACCCAGACTGCCTGGAAGAGTGTACCAGATCATCGTCACACAGAGCTCTGGAAACGGTGTTATTGCTGCAATGAATGTTTCCTCTGACAACTGTCTACAGTACCCACAGTGACCATAAAGTATGGTTTGTACAAAAGGACAGCTAGCTTCAAACATGCCTGTGCTGCCAACTGATTTTTTGTTGTTTTTTGTTGTTGTTACAATCAAAGTTACGTCTTAGTGATAATTAAGTCTTCTTGCGAGGCTTCGTGAAAACATCAGATTCGATGAGCAAGTCAGCATTTGCAATCATCTTATTCTTGGTGATTTTTGGGGTCTCGCTTGCTTTAACTCATGTGATTGCTATCTCCAAACAGCGCGTCTAGACTGGACAAAAGCCATTGTGAGCACGATCGCCGAGGAGGGCACAGTGCAATGTGTCACCCTATTTCATTTCTACTTTGATGTCAGCACCATGGCGTCTCAGCACCTCTGCATTGTCTTCGCTGGCAGCATACATCAGCAGTGGGTTGCCCCACTCCGTCTGTGTCTTCACGTCGGCGCCGTGATGTATCAGTTGTTCAACTGTGTCTGCGTCACACCTCTTGACAGCGCAGAGAAGGGGGGTCTCACCTTGCTTGTTCTTACAGTTGACATCAGCGCCGTGACGTATCAGACAGTCAGCTACGTCTGGGTGGTTCATTCTGAGGGCACAGTGCAGTGGTGTGCTACCCCATGGGTTTCGCTTGTTGATGTCAGCACCGTGACGTATCAGCACCTCGGCAGTGTCTGACAGACCTCTTCTGACAGCACACATCAGAGGTGTGTCACCACTCTCTGTCTCCGTGTTCACGTCAGCACCATGACGTATCAGTTGTCCAACTGTGTCTGCATTACAGCTTATGACAGCATACACAAGGGGGGTCTCACCTTGTTTGTTCTTACAGTTCAAATCAGCGCCGTGACGTATCAGACAGTCAGCCATGCCTGGATGGTTTTCCAGAAGAGCACAATGCAGTGGTGTGTCACCCCATTCATTTCCTGCTTTGATGTCAGCACCGTGACGTATCAGCACCTCTGCAGTGTCTGACAGATCTTCTCTGGCAGTAAACATCAGCAGTGTGTCACCCCTCACCCTCTCTGTGTTCACGTCAGCACCGTGAAGTATCAGGTGTTCAGCTGTGACTGCATTACACCTCTTGACAGCATACAGGAGGGGAGTCTCACCCTCTTTGTTCTTACAGATGACATCAGCGCCGTGACGTATCAGACAGTCAGCCGTGTCTGGGTGGTTCTCCAGGAGAGCACTGTGCAGTGGTGTGTTGCCTCGTTTGTTTCGTTTATTTATGTCAGCACCGTGACGTATCAGCACCTCTGCAGTGTCTGACAGACCTCTTCTGGCAGCAAACATCAGCGGTGTGTCACCATTCTTCGTCTCTGAATTCACTTCAGCACCGTGACGTATCATGTGTTGAAATGTGTCTGTGTCACACCACATGACGGCATACAGAAGGGGGGTCTCACCATAACTGTTCTCACAGTTCACGTCAGCGCCGTGACGTATCAGACAGTCAGCCATGCCTGGCTGGTTTTCCAGAAGAGCACAATGCAGTGGTGTGTCACCCCATTCATTTCCTGCTTTGATGTCAGCACCGTGACGTATCAGCACCTCTGCAGTGTCTGACAGACCTCTTCTGGCAGCAAACATCAGCAGTGTGTCACCACTCTCCGTCTGTGTGTTCACGTCAGCGCCGTGACGTAACAAGAGGTCAGCTGTGTCTGCGTCACACCTCTTGACAGCTATCCCCAGCGGTGTCTCACCCCGTTCGTTTCTTGCTTTGACATCAGCACCATGACGTATCAAGAGGTCAGCTGCGTCTGTGTGATCGTTACTGACAGCGTAAAACAGTGGCGTGTTGCCGTTTCTGTCTACTGCGTTGACGTCAGCCCCGGCCTGAAGAAGGAGACAGGTGATGTCAGCTGAAGCAGTGTGTGAGGAGCACAGACAAGCAAAGTGCAGGGCTGTAGCTTCTTTCCTTGTGCTGGTGACATCCGCCTGATGCTCAATCAGGAGTTCCACCGTGTGCACCATACCGTTTTTACATGCATAGTGCAGCGGGGTGCAGCACTCATTCATGAACGTAATGGTGCCAGTGGTGAAAAATCCCCTCGGCTGTACACAAACACTGACATCTGCACCGAGTTCAATGTACAGGTCAGCGATGTCACAACATCCCCCAGAACACGCCACCAGCAGACCTGTCCTTCCAACTCTGTCCTTGTCGTTCACACTGATCACACCCTGAAGCAGGAGGAGCTGCACTTCTATTTTGCCAAGGTCACGCATACTTTCGAAGACTTGGTCCACGCTCATATAATTTTTCTTTGAAACCAGTGAACGCGTCTTGCAAGCTAGCTGATATGGTGTCACACCTCGCCTGTTTCGCTGAGTAATGACTGCGCCAGCTTGCAAAGCCAGTCTTACGGCTAACGACTGCCCACTGCCCAGAGCAATGTGAAGGAGGGAGTTGCCATCTTGGTCTGTGTCACTCACCTGTCTGTCTGTCAACAGACGGAACACCAGGTACCAGTGATTCCTGTCCTTCACCTGGAGCTGCACGTTGTCAGGGGTTACCTGCACTGTGACCACGTCAGGTGGGACGTGCATGGAGGGATCACAGAGGTACTGCAGTCTGTGTTCTGCTGATCCTGTTCCTCTGATGATGTTCATCTGTTTCTCTACATCTCTTGCCAGACACTGGCCTTCAGCGAGCAATGGAAAGTTCATGACGCATTCTGGATGTTGGAAGTGTTCTGGGTTTGATACCGTGTGAAGGAAAGACTGAAGTCTGCATTCTGAGCTCTGAGCCAAATGATCCGAGAGTGAACAAGCCATCAGGAAACGGGTGGAAAGGTTTCTGTTTGCCTGTACCTTAGACAGACACCAGCGAGTCAGGTGGGGAGATGGGTGAAAGGCAGACCAGTAGACAAGCGGTAGTCTATGCACAGGATCCACAGCATTCAACAGCTGTTTGATCCTCTTGCTGTCCACTGTACAATAGTTGGCCAGCTCCTGCAGAAACTCGGGACACTGAAGGGAAGGGTGCTGGGAGACGTGCAGCAGGTTGCCTTCAGTGATCTCTGTGTAGATCCTCTCCACCAGTGACTGGCAGTCGTCTGAGCGGAGTTTTGAGTCCGTGGATCTGCGTGGGACTGATCCAACAGTGACATATACTTTCGAAGGCAGATCCCCAGGCATGTTCACCACTGTCGTGTGCACGTACTGCACGAGGAATGGCAGGTCACAGATCCTCAGCATTGTAGGCAAACGGAAGTAGCGACCCAGAGCCAGGCCTGCAGCTTCGTACAGAACACGACTGGAAAAAGTACCTTCTGACAATATGGACCCATGCAGGGCGTCCTCATATGCTGCCAGTGTGTCATCGTCGATCTTTGGAAATCCAAGTTCTTTCAGATGGGGTGCAGCTTCTGACAGATTGTGCAGGAAGTGAGAAACCCCCTTCATGGTCAGTGCTAACACGGCAGCAAAGATGGTTCCACGAGTGTTGTCATGAATCATGTCATTGAATAGCTGTGCATAGGCTTTCGCTGGTGTAGAAAATATGGCAGTGGGATCCTCTGATGAACTCCAGTGCTTCACCATATACGCACAGCACCATGGAAAGACAGGGCCGCTTGCGTTATTCTGTAGAATTTGCTTCACTACTTGATGCTGTCTGTCACTTTCAAGCTGAAGATTGTTCAAGTGGAAATTCAGCAACTTCTCTCTGGTATGATTTGGCAGAATATCGGTCAGTTTCACAATAACATTATCATCCTTCAGCGGACTGTCCCATCTGCTTTCTAGCTGTTGAAGCTCATGAAGAATGTGCGGGTAGACTGTGATCACCAACCTGCACATTCCCTTTTTGATCTGCTCCAGAGCGGTATCCAGGATCAGCTTCCATAAGTGATACTGCTGGCTGTCGACCCGAACCATCCCTAGCGTCCCGTCCAGCACCACAACACTGCGCTCGTGCTCTCCAACACAGGACCTCCACAGCTCTATCCGCTCCAAGACGTAAGGAGAAAACCCCTGTTCTCTGCTGCGTCTCGACAGAGCGTAGGCCAGCGTGGTTTTGCCGCTGCCAGGGGGCCCACACAGCACCACTTGTCCAGTGTCCTGGAGGATCTCTTCTGCCTGCAGCAGGCCTGGGGTTGCTACGTACTCGGTGCACTGTTTGTCCACAGTTATGTCGCTGTTTCCTGAAGAAAAAAAAAAGATAAGTGGTTTGTGAGGCGTAGTTTTTCACACACACACAGACTGACACAGACACAGACAGACACAGACACAGACACACACACACACGTATATATATATATATATATATATATATATATATATATGTATCAAAAAAGAATTCCGGCATTCACACCATCTCATACCTTCCACAGCCCAGCCCATCATAAAGAGTCTAATATGACCGAAATAGTTTTAATAGTCTTTAAAACAAAACTACCTTAAAGAAATGTACACATGTATAAACAACAACAACAATCATTAATGATCATTATATCAATGTTGTTAAACCATTACAAAATATATCAATATTTGGTTCTGTCAACACAATTTGATTTTAACATTTTAAATTAAACTTCACATCAGTTCCTATCTGGAACGAAAAGACGAAAAGCATAGTAAGTAAACATGGCGACATCTCTTATTACACACCTGTCTTCATTTTGTAACAAGAATGGAATTGGTGGAGTGTTATTATTTCTATGATGTTTAAATATATGCTTTTCTCGTAGTTTAGCATATACAGGATATCCAATAAGAAAAATGAACTTCAGTTTCTAGATCATCACAAAAGGGGCAGTTAGTTGGAGAGAGAGAGAGAGAGAGAGAGAGAGAGAGAGAGAGAGAGAGTCTGTCCTAATTTAGCCATGGTGAGTTTATTTCTCTTCTTTCTTTTTGTTCACAAACCAGACAACGAACAACAATTTTTGCTTGTTTTGAATTAATCGTCCAAATACAGCCAACTAGTCCACACCACACCCAATTCTTTTGAATGGAACTACACAACAAATAGGCTGTACAACAAATGGCGTGCAGGCCTGTCATGGCAGTGACACATACCTTGAAGTACCGACTCTGTCGAGCAGACTGCCCTCACAGCTTCACTGAGGGCACTCTGTACACATGCTGGTGACGCACTGACCTCGTCAAGGAGTCTGGAACCTCCGCTCTCAGTTACATCTCTGGAGGTCGCCATGGTTCTGAAAAGGATTTGATATGATATGGATACTTATGTAGCGCCTACCCCCGGTCGGAGACCAAGCTCTAAGCGCTTTACAAACTCGGGGTCATTTGCACAACAGGTTGCCTACCTGGGTAGAGCCGACTGACGGCTGCCATTGGGCGCTCATCAGTTCAGTCGTTTCCTGTGCCATTCAATCAGATTTCAGGCACATACACACACATACACACTTAGACAGACCTGTAACATTTTACGTGTATGACCGTTTTGTTTATTTACCCAGCCATTTAGGCAGTCATCGTTTTCCTGGGGGGTGGGGGTGGGGTGTATGCTGAGTATATTCTTGTTTCCGTAACCCACCGAACGTTGACATGGATTACACTACCTTTGACGTGCGTATTTGATCTTCTGCATGCGAAAACACACGAAAGGGGTTCAGGCACTGGCAGGTCTGCACATATGTTGACCTGTGAGATCGGAAAAAGCTCCAACCTTTTTCCTTGTAATGATGACAGTTGTTGCAGATGGGCGCAATAGCTGAGTTGTTGAAGCATTGGACTTTCAATCTGAGGGTCCCGGGTTCGAATCTAGGTAACGGCGCCTGGTGTGGTAAAGGGTGAAGATATTTTTTCCGATCTCCCAGGTCAACATTACATTTTTGTGCAGACCTTTTAGTGCCTGAATCCCCTTCGTGTGAAAACAAACGCAGAAGATCAAATACGCACGTTAGAGATCCTTTGTTTGCTTCTTGTTGTTGTTGTTTTGTTTGTTTGTTTGTTTTGTTGCTGCTTTTTTGGGGGGTGGGGGGTGGGGGGTAAAACAAACTTTATCACAGAAACAACTTCAAAGCAGCTGTATAATGGATAAGTCAAAGCACAACAAGCAAAGCTTATAACCGTGCCCTAAACTGCTAAGTACACAAACTGGAACGAAATACAAAAAGAAACATGTCGAAGTGAAACGAGTAGAAAAAAAAAAGGGGGGGGGGGGGGGGGGTCGGGGGGTCGGAGGTCAAAATGACACATTCACACTACCTATTACAAAGTACAAGTTCCAAATATCAGGCAGGTTATGGAAACAAGAACATACCCAGCTTGCACACCCCCGCAAACGGAGTATAGATGCCTACAGGGCGGGGGTAAATAAAGAAAACGTTCATATACGTAAATTGTTACATGTCTGTATGAGTGTGTGCGTGTGTGTGCGTTGGTACAAGAAACGAACGATGAGCACCCAATGGTTACTGTCAGTCCTCTCTACACAGGTAGGCAGCCTGCTATACAATTGACGTCGTGCTCGTAAAGCGATTAGAGCTTGGTCTCCGACCGAGGATTAGCGCTATGTAAGTATTTATACCATTATCATCAATCAACGCTAATCACTCGCTGTTTTAAACTACAGCTGCCGCCCAAACATGAACTGAGAGAGAGAGAGAGAGAGAGAGAGAGAGAGAGAGAGAGAGAGGCAGAGAGGCAGTGAGAGAGAGAGAGATAGAGAACTCAGAACTCAGAACTCAGAACTCAGAAATATTTTACTGCAAGGCCACCGGCCTGTTTGCAAAAGAGGTATATACATACAATTGCGACACACAAAATACCGAAAATAAAGGGGGGAGGGACCAATGTCATGGACACAACATTTCATAACTGAAAAAGTAGACAAAGATTATTGGCTCATGACATTTCCTTGAGTAACTTTAAGGTTTTTTGAAAAGTTATATAATCATGTCATTTCTTCTTCTCTCTCTTTTTTAAGGCGTAATAAATATACATTGCCACAGAGCGAGTCATGAGCCTGTTTTCATTTTGTAAAAGTAACGCTAAGTCTGTGTATTCATTTATGTTTCTGGACATTTTCACGAGGTATTTTTCCCTGATTAACTGATACATTGGACATACTAACAGAAAATGGCGTTCGTCTTCTTCAGCGTTGCAGAAAGGACAGGAGTTTGATCTTACTGTGTATCTTTTGTGCAAATTAATATCACTTATGCCTAGCCTGAATCTAGCAAAGACAGTACTAAACTTGACAATGGTTATGTCTGAAATGTACTTTTCTGGTTGCAACAGTGACTTAAAACAGCGATACGTAGAGTATCTATCACTTTCAAATAGTTTACTTGACCAGTCTTGTTTATGACAGTCTATTATGCGTTGTTTAAAAACTTGTATGAATGTGTTTTCGTTTTCAACTCCTCCATTCAACCAAACATCTGATAATCCATATAGAGAGAGATAGAGAGAGAGGCAGAGAGGCAGAGAGAGAGAGAGAGAGCAAGCGAAAGAGACAGAGGCAGAGAGAGAGAGAGAGAGAGAGAGAGAGAGAGAGAGAGAGCGGGAGTGGTGATAACTCACTGCCTGTCCACTGCAGGTCAGCCACCAACTGGTCAGTTGTACTGGTCCCTGTGGGTTCCCTACCACGTTGTGGCGGGAAAGAGTTGAGCCACTGTGACTGTGCGGCTAAAGCTACTGTATTGCATTGTATTACTCTTTCCGTCACAACAAATTTCCCTGGGTGAAATTCGGGCTGCACTCCTCGAGGAGAGCGCGTCGCTACACTGAGAGCGCCACACGTTTTTTTTTGTTTTCTGCCTGCAATTTTATTTTTCCTATCGAAGTGGATTTTTAAATTTTTTTTTCTGTATGCAGTTTTGTTTGTTTTCCTATCGAAGTTGATTTTTCTGCATAATTTTGCCAGGGACAACCGTTTTGTTGCCGTTACAAAAAACACCAAATCCAGCCAAACACCGCCCTCCCGTCTATAGCCACCCCTACTCGCTTAGCCCTTACCCCCCCCCCCGCCTCCCCGTACCCCGCCACACACCCCCCTCACACACATTCATATTCTAAACAATTGTTTTAGAATATTTTCTGGACAGGCTTAGCTGTCAGTCTGTCAGTTGTTTATTTATTCATTTATAATATTGAACACAATGGACAATGTATAGAGACCCGTTTTCT
>NC_134877.1:55674216-55684216 GCF_041734735.1 Babylonia areolata
CACAAACCAAAAAAGCTGGGATATCTAAAGGCCTTGAGACTGATTTGATAATCTTATAATCTTGATGTATGTGCAGTTTCAAAGCAATCAAGCGCGCAAATCAGCCTACCCCCGTCCCGACCCCCCGGATCCCCGCCACTATCCCCTCCCACCTACCTCTCCCTCCCCCTAGCACCGCAAAACCACTCTCTACATGCTCCACACCATGTATGTCACAATCAATCTTCTGTTCCCCCAACAAATACCCTCCTTCCCCCCCACCCCCTCCAGGCCCCTCACCAGCCCCCCCCCCCCGGCCCCCCCCCCCCGCCCCCCACTTCCTTCCAGCCAAACGATTAGAGCTCCAGAGTCTGTGTAATCAGCTCCCCCGTTTTCGGGACATGCCCTTGACTTCCCAGAAGGCAGAAGCCAGCAGCAGCAGCAGAGAGGGCAGACAGCTGTATCGATGAGGTCCACATGGCGATATACATCATCTCTTCATGGCTGGGAACCACGGGGAATCGAGTTATGGAGCTGGCTGCTTCATCTCGCTTGGGGGGCCGGCCAACACGGACTGGAGGAGCCGGGCTAGACAGAGACAGAGAGAGAGACAGACAGAGAGAGAGAGAGAGAGAGAGAGAGAGAGAGGAGGGGGGGGGGGGACCGTGGGTGTTGTACTTGAGAGAGACTTTGTATTGGAATTGGTCAATTAGGCGGGGAAGGGGTGGGGGTGGGGGTGGGGGGGGGTTGGTAGTGAGGGATGCGGGTTGAGGCGGTGGGAGATCCTGAAAATCTGGTACCGACAGTGGTAGAAAACTGTAAAGTTGTGGAAGCAAAGTGCTATTCTATGTATGTATCCTAATTTCTACTGTATCTGTGTTTGTGTATGATTTTCGATTTATGTTCGTACCTTGTTATGTACTATCCCCCTCAATATTCCTTGTGACCCCGGTACACTTCTATTCAACGAGGACAGGGTTCGCTTTTGATATTTAACAGAAAACAAGTACAGCGAGTTTCGATCCTTTTTTTTTTTTTTTTTAAAGAGAAGGCAATATGAGCTAGCTACAATTATTCACAGTTTTCACTTTTTCTGTTGTTGCTTGCAAATACGTTACAGGTGTCATTTATGTTTTGATCTCATCTTTGGTTTGTTTTCAGCGTGTTTTCGTCCACCCTGTTTTCTTTTCGTTTCTAATACATGTTTTTTTATATAAAATTTTGTCAACCTTCTATGTGCTATAAAAATGGAAAAAAAAGAAAGTATAAAAAAAAAGAGATCAGAGAAGAGGAAGTGAAAAGAAAAAGAAAAAAAAAAAAAAAAAAAAGAAAAAGAAAAAAAAAAAGAAATAAAAAAAAGGATTACACCTTCACGCCATTTCTGCTTACTGCTTTTCGTCAAATTGAATCCAAGTCAATACAAGATGCGGATGAACAAAGGAAGAAACTTCATACATCTCAAGAAAAGTTTGCTTTTAATTTTTAGGGAAACCTTGAATTTCATATGGCACAGAATGGTACTTTAAGAAAAAGTGTGTGTGTGTGTGTGTGTGTGTGTGTGTGTGTGTGTGTGTGTGTGTGTGTGTGTGTGTGTGTGTGTGTGTGTGTGTGTGTGATTATGTGCGTGCGTGTGCGTGCGTGTGTGTGTGTGTGTGTGCGCATGTGTGTATGTGTGTACGTGTGTGTGTGTGTCTGTGTGCGTGCGAGGGTGGGTGTGCTTGTGAGCTTTATGTGTATTTGTGCATGTACGTGCGCGTTCTGTTCACGTGTATCCGCACGTGCTCGTGCGTATACGCCTGTGTCCGCGTGTGCCATTCTTCTTCTTCTTCTTCTTCTTCTCCTCCGCACCAACAACAGCAGACGATCAAAACAACAACAACAACAACAAAACAACAACAACAACAAAAAACCTACATCGTATATAATACATACATGTACATCGTCCTTGGAAAAAAAAACGCCTGTAGCGGCGAGTGTAATCAGCAAACACGGTGAGAGTTCCGGGAAGACCCCTCGGCTTCCATCATCCGCAGGCTTCAAGCAGCAAGCAGCAAGCCAATACAAGGGCACAACACTGGGCAGTGAGATCGATTGTGTCCCACGGAGCGTATGAATGGCCTTCCAGGACTGAAGGGCTGGTAGGATCAGGAACGCGGGGGGGGGGGGGGGGGGGGTCGAGGAGCTTGGCTTGTTCTTTGCTTTGGGGTGGGGGGGGGGGTGTGGAAGGTGGAAGGTGGGAGGTGGTAGGTTTTGGGGTGGAGGTGAGGGGGTACGGAGGAGGGTGGAGGGGGTGGGGGTCGGGAAGGGGCAGAGAGATGGTAGGGTGGGGGTGGGGGTAGGGAGGGTTGGAGTCACCGTCAGAGGAGGGGTGGATTGTGGGAGGAAGTGCGTTGTGTGATGGCCGAGTCCTAGGTAAATGATAACAATAATGATGACAATGATGGTAATGATAATCGTAATGATAATAATGATGATGATAATAATAATGACGATAATAACAGAGCAAAACACACACATACATACACACACATACACACGCATACACGAACGCACGCATGCAGACATGCTCATTGCAGCTCAAGTGAGACACAGAGAGAGAGAAAGAGAGAGAGAGAGAGCGAACGAACGAACGAACGAAATTGTTTTAATGAACTTTGCCATGGACCACAATTCAAAACCAGGGGACTGGGGGTGGGCATGGGAAGGGGTATTATAACACTTGAATAGATGACACAATATCATAATATTCATGGACTTGACATTAATTCTACTTAATTAGGTCTGAGTATATGATTTCTCCTTTTGATCGCATGGAAAATAAATTTTGATACATGGAAATTTCTCTGCTTGTTGGTTGATCGGAGAAGTGAACTAAGAGACATGTTTAAACAGTCTTGAAGAAATTTTGTCCGAAATCATTATATACAGAACAAACAAACAGCAAATGGTATTCATCTTCTAGTTCACCTTGGCAAAAAGGACAATGCTTTAAAACATCATTTTCAGTGTACCTATTAACATTGTTATTTAAAGGAAGCACATTAAATCGGGCCTGAGACAACGCCACTCTGAAAGAGAGAGAGAGAGAGAGAGAGAGAGAGAGAGAGAGAGAGAGAGAGACAGACAGACAGACAGACAGACAGACAGTCAGAGACAGATACAGCGACAGAGACACAGACAGACAGAGAGAGCGAGAGAGGGAGGCAGCGAACGGAACAAACTTTGTCCATTCAGTGTTCCCGTTTTTTTTCTTCAAGAAGTTATCTTCTGTCAACATACGTACACAATACACCATACACATAGGGCCCACCCTTCGACGTCATTCACCCAGGGCAACTAGTCCCACACTAATTTGGATATATTTTTCAGGGGAGACTCTGGCTTCTAGATTCCATTGTTACGTGACGGTTGGGGCAGACAGGAGTGGAGAAAATCGATCGGTGGTGTCCCACTGGGTCTATCAATCACATTTCCTGTCTGAATAAAAAGAAAAAAAAACATGCCATTTGTTTCCTGGCGCTGATATCACCCTTCAATGGGGGAGTCACTGGTATTGCGATTTTGTCCCCGTGGGGAGGCTGAGAATACCTATGGATGGGAAGTGGTTTATGGAGGAGGAGGAGGAGGAAGAGGAGGAGGAGGAAGAGAAGAAGGAGGGGGAGGAGGAGGAAGAGAAGAAGGAGTGGGAGGAGGAGGAGAAGGAGGAGGAGGAGGAGAAGGAGGAAGAGAAGAAGGAGGGTAGGAGGAGGAAGAGAAGAAGGAGGGGGAGGGGGAGGGGAAGGAGGATTGTGTTTTATGCCCCGTCACACTTACTGGTGATTGTGGACATTTTGCTAAAGCGCTTTTATTTCATTTAAAAAAAAATCTAATGTTATCGTTTAAAAGGTCCCATACTTTTGAAACAGTGTATGTAAGATCATTATCCAAGTCTCTGGTGAATGGTTTAGCACCGTGTCGAACGTGGCGTGTCTCTCTGTCACCTCACTTGAGAGCTCCAGGCCGTCCTTTTTTCCCCACCACCACGCGAATGGGTACGGGCCACGGGGCTGCGTCATACGACAGTGGGCACTACTTTCCACGTTTTGCTCTCGTTACACGTCTTCCTACACGGCACGGCACGGTGCCTGGAATGGAGGCTGTCTACACGGCCTGCCCACGATAGGTAACCTTTAATGAGATGAAATAACAATGAAGGTTAGGAGAGTAAAGGATTAACAATTAATAAAGAGTGGCAACCCTCTCCATTCACAAGGTACACAACTTCAAGTCAATGCTGCTTATGCTGCCGGTTTAGCTAGCACACGGGTAAATAAAAGGTACACTGGAACAAACCAAGATACTTCCTTAAAAACGGAAGCTCCGGGCTTGTCGTTAAAACGATCACTAATGACATGTGTGCACAGCAACAATGACAGAGACGAAATGTGTAGACACAAATTAGCTTTTATTCCAGACTGGCATAGCCTTTAAATCCTCTCTTTGCTACACGGAAAATAATAATAATAATAAATAATTATTGTATTTATATAGCGCTGAATCTTATGCACAGACAAATCAAAGCGCTTTCGCACCAGTCATTCACACGCATGCATAACTCTAAAACTAGAAAAAACTGAAGACAAGGAAGAGGCAGGGTATGGAGGCTATTTTGGGAAGAGGTGGGTGTTAAGACCAGACTTGAAAGAGCTGAGTGCGGGGACCTGACGAAGAGAAAGAGGAAGTTCATTCCAATTGCATGGTCCGGAGACAGAGAAAGAACGGCGGCCAACAGTCGAGTGTTTGAATCTGGGTATGCGTAAACAGAGTGGATCCGATCGTAGAGAACGAGATGAGGCAGCCACAGAGATCGGAAGGGACAGATTTGTGAATACATTTATAACAGAGTGTTGACCTTGTACTTTATTTTAATACAGAATAAACGCATGGTTGCCTGGATGGATTTTTTACTTTTTAATAACATTTCTGGGTTAAATCTTTGGAGAGGGACGTAAAATCACCTTCACTCCGTGTCTGTTCTGGCGGAAGTTGCCATTTTGTGTGAACAAAATCGGAGCTTCCGGAGAAGAAACGTTGTGAAGGTGATTTTACGCCCATCTCCTAGGATTTAAACCCTTTTTCTGTTCGTTCACGTCCATGGCCAAGCCATCTGTCGAATCTCACGCTGCAGACAAAACTCGCGTCCTGTCATGCATAACAACATTTCCTGACCATTAGGATTCAGTGGATCCTCAGCTGCTGTCATTGAACCGTTTAGTATTCACGGCCTGCCTTATATCTTCATTCCTCCATCTTCTTACCACTGTCTTTGCATTGTCTTTTCCAAAGTGGTAGAGAAGTTGTTCACATAGATGTGTTTACCTGTCATTCATTTCATTTTGCCCATCGCTCCTGGTGGAGCATAGGCCATCGACGACCCCTCGCCATCGCACTCTGTTCTGGGCTGTTCTGGCCATTCCAGTCCAGTTGGTCCCTTGCTGCTTCAGCCCTGCCTCGGTATCTCGCCTCCAGCTGTTGCGAGGCCGGCATCTCTTCCTCTTTCCCTGCGGGTTCCAGGTCAGGGCTTGGCGTGTGATGCTGGACGCTGGCTTCCTGAGGGTGTGGATCCAGCCCCACTTCCTGTTTACCTGTACCTCCACGCATTAGTTGTTCAAGACGAGGAAACAGGAGCGGCTTCGTGTCTCTAGCATCTTCTCCTTCTGCAGTGTGTGAGTTGAAATTCGCGCCTTCAGTCTTTTTCTCCGTACAGACTTTTTACAAGTGCGGCATTTTTCACGCAAAGTTTGTTCATGCTTCCATAACCGCCCCACCGAACGATGACATGATTTCCGAGATATTTTAAAGCGCGTGCTGGGTCTTCCGCATGCATGGACACATTGTGGTGCTTCAGGCACAAGGATGTCTGCAGATAAGTTGACTGGAAAAAAAAGAAAAAAAAAGAAAAGAAGAAAAAGAAGTCAGCCTTCGGCCACCAGACATCCCCACGATTCGAACTCCAACCCTAGAGGCCCGCGGGCTAGAAGTCTGACACCCTTACCACTTGGCTATCGCTTGGCCCGTGGTCTCAGACGGCTGATGTGGGGGTAAGGTTTAAGGAAGGTAGTGGGTGAGCGGACATAAGAGCAAGCGAAGTTGTGTTGAGGTTCTGTGTCTGTCGAAGTGGAATGATTTCAGGTCGTCCAGAAGTTTTTTTTTCTTTGATAACGCTGCTGATACATTTGGCTCATGTGTGCTTATATGGAGCTGATCCAGCTTGTGCTAAAATACATGGTGGGGGTGGGGGGGATTCCACAAACACGCCAACAGACAAACGAACACAACCCCAACGAGACTTATTCCACACAACATCAGGAGCAAAAAAAACCAAAAAGCAAAAAACAAAAACAAAACAAAAAACAAAACCAACAAACAAAAAAACAAAACAACCCCCCCAAACCCCCCCCCCAAAAAAAAAACCCAACAAAAACAAACAAAAAAAACAAAAACAAAACAACCCCCCCAAAAAACAACAACAAAACAAAAAACAAAACAAAAACAAAACAACAAAAACAACAACAACAACCAACTACTTCCACGCAAATGCACAAACCCAAAGAACTTCGCCTACAGCGATACAAGATCACAGAATTTCGGAGTCGGAGAAAGTCAGAGAATGTTATTGTCCTCTTCACCAAAACACTCCACTTTAACTCGCCCTTCACTCTGTTCCAATCTAACTCCCATGTTGGCCCTAAGCGAGATTCATGAAGCAGCTTCGGTGTGTGTGTATGTGTGTGTGTGTGTGTGTGTGTGTGTGTGTGTGTGTGTGTGTGTGTGTGTGTTGTTGTTGTTGCTTATGTTGCTTGTTTGAGGATTTCACGAAGAAAAATGTTAGACGATAAAAAATAAATAAGAAAAAGATAAAGAAAAACTGAGGAACGGGTTGGAAGGTGAAATGTGTGTGTGTGTGTGTGTGTGTGTGTGTGTGTTTTGTGGTGGTGAAACAGGGTTTATACGCCCTCTGTGTGTGTGTGTGTGTGTGTGTGTGTGTGTGTGTGTGTGTGTTGTGGTCGTGAAACAGGGTTTATACGCCCTCTCTCTCTCTCTCTCTCTCTCTCTCTCTGTGTGTGTGTGTGTGTGTGTGTGTGTGTGTGTGTGTGTGTGTGTGTGTGTGTGTGTGTGTGCGCGTGTTTTGTGGAGGATTTACACGCCCTATGTGTGTGTGTGTATGCGTGTGTGTGTGTGTGTACCCCCGCGCGCGCGTACGCCGTGCGTGTATGTCCGCGTGTGCGTGCGAATGTGTGTGTGTATAGACCTCCCCCACCATCCTTGTCACCGCCTTCCTGTCAATGGTGCTTCCCAACTGGTCACTTGCATTCCGAAAGTTTCCGTGGACGCCACAAGAGCTTTCTCCTGTCCGAATTGATTGTGTGTGCTCCTTATTGCTGTGTCAAACAGCCGTGTCAAACGGTGCACTTTCTATTGCGCCATTCCCCTCCGTGGTTCTTGTTGTTCCTTTTCTCTTCTATCCCCCTTTCTTTTCTTTTTTTTTCTTTTTTTAAGCGGGCGAGGGCAGCATGTAAAATGCCTGCCTCATCGGCTAATGTTCAGACTTCGTAAATAAAGAGTCTTGGGAGTTCTGCCGTGTGTGTGTGTGTGTGTGTGTGTGTGTGTGTGTGTGTGTGTGTGTGTGTGTGTGTGTGTGTGTGTGTGTGTGTGTGTGTGTGCGTGTTTTGTAGAGGATTTACACGCCCTATGTGTGTGTGTGTATGTGTGTGTGTGTGTGTGTGTGTGTGTGTGTGTGTGTGTGTGTGTGTGTGTGCCCCCGCGCGCGCGTACGCCGTGCGTGTATGTGCGCGTGTGCGTGCGCGCGTGTGTGTGTATAGACCTCCCCCACCATCCTTGTCACCGCCTTCCTGTCAATGGTGCTTCCCAACAGGTCACTTGCATTCAGAAAGTTTCCGTGGACGCCACAAGAGCTTTCTCCTGTCCGAATTGATTGTGTGTGCTCCTTATTGCTGTGTCAAACAGCCGTGTCAAACGGTGCACTTTCTATTGCGCCATTCCCCTCCGTGGTTCTTGTTGTTCCTTTTCTCTTCTATTCCCCTTTCTTTTTTCTTTTTTCTAAGTGGGCGAGGGCAGCATGTAAAATGTCTGCCTCATCGGCTAATGTTCAGACTTCGTAAATAAAGAGTCTTGGGAGTTCTGCCGTGTGTGTGTGTGTGTGTGTGTGTGTGTGTGTGTGTGTGTGCGTGTTTTGTAGAGGATTTACACGCCCTATGTGTGTGTGTGTGTGTGCCCCCGCGCGCGCGTACGTGCGTGTATGTGCGCGTGTGCGTGCGCGCGTGTGTGTGTATAGACCTCCCCCACCATTCTTGTCACCGCCTTCCTGTCAATGGTGCTTCCCAACTGGTCACTTGCATTCCGAAAGTTTCCGTGGTCGCCACAAGAGCTTTCTCCTGTCCGAATTGATTGTGTGCGCTCCTTATTGCTGTGTCAAACAGCCGTGTCAAACGGTGCACTTTCTATTGCGCCATTCCCCTCCGTGGTTCTTGTTGTTCCTTTTCTCTTCTATCCCCCTTTCTTTTCTTTTTTTTTTTTTTTTTTTAAGCGGGCGAGGGCAGCATGTAAAATGCCTGCCTCATCGGATAATGTTCAGACTTCGTAAATAAAGAGCCTTGGGAGTTCTGCAGCGTGTGTGTGTGTGTGTATGTGTGTGTGTGTGTGTGTGTGTGTGTGTGTGTGTGTGTGTGTATGTGTGTATGTGTGTGTGTGTGTGTTGTACGACTTTTATTCTTTTTTCACCGGCCAATAGAGAAAACCCCACTCCCCTGCCCCCCCCCCCCCCACCCCCCCATTTCTTCAAGAAACAAAGAAAGAAGAACAAAAGTACTCCGTTGGCTTGTATGGTACTGATGCCTTAAAAATGTTTTTTTTTGTTTGTCCCGTCTTGTTTTTTTTCCTGTCGTGCCTGCTCGTTGTCGTTTTCGCGTGTAAGAATAAGAATAAGAATAACTTTATTATCTCCAACTGGAGAAATTTGGTCAGGTGCATTATCACAACATAGACAAGTAAACAACATGGGGACCATAACTGTAAAAGTCAACAACAGCTTTTACGAATATTACGAAGACACAAATGTAAAAAAAAAATATCACATACACCGTTTCATACATACATCCACACACTGCAGGTAATAACTAGTATTCTTAATGTAAAAACAGAAAGAATTAAGGAACATTATTTGAATATAATTATAAGCATAGCCTACTATATTGCACATTGATTATAATAGACAAATAAGATAAGAATAAAGATAAATTGCGGAAAACCACAGCCAGATAATCACCCCCACCCACCCCACACACGCGGATTACTGTTCTTTGTTCGTTTCATTGTCTTCATATTGTTATTGTATGTCTGTGTGTCTACCATGATGTTAATCTGAATAAAAAGACGTTTGAAAACAAAGAAAGAAAGAAAGAAAGGAAGGAAGAAATGAATAGATAGATAAAGAAACAGAGTAGCAATATTGTTAGAATAACAGAAAAAAAGATGAACAGATCGAAGGGGCCCTTAGGAGCATCCTCCTTCACGGCAGGATAGGTACAACCAGAAAACACTTCTTCTTTCGCGTCCCCCAGGTCATGCTGTCACATACTCAATCTGGTCCGCGCGGAGTCGCGAAGTCCGCTGTCCTCCGCAATGCGAGCAGGTGGCTCCCCAGAGCTTCTGGTGGAGCCCACCGCAGAGTTTCAGTTTCAGTTTCAGTAGCTCAAGGAGGCGTCACTGCGTTCGGACAAATCCATATACGCTACACCACATCTGCCAAGCAGATGCCTGACCAGCAGCGTAACCCCAACGCGCTTTGTCAGGCCTTGAGAGAGAGAGAGAGAGATTCAAAGATTCAAAGATTAAAAAAACTTTATTACTCAAGGATAAAGATTTAGAGAGAGAGAGAGAGAGAGAGAGAGAGAGAGAGAACTAAAATTATATCATTATTATTATTTATTTATTTTATTTTATTTCCACCGCACAGAGCCAG
>NC_134877.1:55689216-55691716 GCF_041734735.1 Babylonia areolata
TACCCATTTACATACTTACGTACTGAAAAAGAAGTCTTTACAGAAATCCCATGTTTAAAAACTGGACGTGGCTCTTATTACACTGGCTGCATAAACCGCTGAAATTCTTCACCATTTTAAAATACCCCTCAAAAGAAAATTGTGCTTGTCCCACCCCCTTGTATATCTATCTATCTATCTGTCTGTCCATCCATCTGTTGATATAAGCATAGATACGTGCACAGCAAGAGAGAGAGAGAGAGAGAGAGAGAGAGAGAGAGAGAGAGAGAGAGAGAGAGAGAGAGAAGACGAGACAAGACAAAATTCTTTTATTTCGAGGATAATAGATAAGCAATGGTGTGCTTTTTCTTTTAACATCCGGTCCCCGCCCTGAATAGGGTCTACACACCATACCCACCCCCTCTCTCTCTCTGTGTCTGTGAGTGTGTGCGTGCGTGCGCGCGCGCGCGTTTGTGTATGTGTGTGTGTGTGTGTGTGTGTGTGTGTGTGTGTGTGTGTGTGTGTGTGTGTGTGTGTGTGTGTGTTTATGTGAGAGAGAGAGAGAGAGAGAGAGAGAGAGAGAGAGAGAGAGAGATGTATGCGTCTGTGTATGTAAAAAGAAATAAACAGATATAGTGATAATTACAGAGAGATGTACATGGGTGATGATGGAACTGAACTGAACACTGACAGAGAAAAAGGGAAGGTTAGCGTGACAAGAAACCATGGACTGTGTGTGTGTGTGTGTGTGTGTGTGTGTGTGTGTGTGTGTGTGTGTGTGTGTGTGTGTACTGCGTGCGTGCGTGCGTGCGTGCGTGCGTGTGTGTGTGTGTGTGTGTGTGTGTGTGTGTGTGTGTGTGTGTGTGTGTGTGTGTGTGTGTGTGTGTGTAGGGTGGAGAGCTGGGGGTGGGGGGGAGCGGAGTGTGGGCGGGGATTGCAGGTCTGTGTGATCCTGGTTCCTGGCTATCGGCACCACGTTCGTTCCCTTGTCATGCAATGCCGTCTACCACCCATCACGTCACAAGAGACCTACAGACCGCACTGTACACAGCTACCATTTCAAAAGGTCAGCTGCACTGTCCAAGCCTGTCTTTGATATGCAGTTTTGTTGTTGTTTTCCTGTTTTCTTGACTTTCGTTCTTTCTTTTTTCAGTCACACAGACCTATTGTACTCAGTGCCATTTTAAAGGTCAGCTCCATTTCTCAAGTTGGTTTTTGATATGTCGTTGTTTCTTTTCTTTTGTTCTTGTCTTCTGTTTCATTGTTATCCTTTCTTTCTTTCTTCTTCATCACAGACCTACTGAAGGGTCATATCCACTGTCCAAGGTTGTCTTTGATATGTAGTTTAATTCTTTTTTTGTTATTGTAGTTGTCTTTCTCTCTTTCGTCCATCACATACCTCCTGCACGTGTACACGGTACCATTTCACAGGGTCAGATCCACTGTCCAATACTTTGACAGGTTTTTGTTTCCTTTGTTTTCTAGTTGTCTTCTGTTTTCTTCATTTTCTTTCTTTCATCACAGACCTACTGAAGGTATACACGGTACCATTTCAAAGGGTCAGATCCACTGTCCAATACTTTGACAGGTTTTTGTTTCCTTTGTTTTCTAGTTGTCTTCTGTTTTCTTCATTTTCTTTCTTTCATCACAGACCTACTGAAGGTGTACACGGTAACATTTCAAAGGGTCAGATCCACTGTCCAATACTTTGACAGGTTTTTGTTTCCTTTGTTTTCTAGTTGTCTTCTGTTTTCTTCACTTTCTTTCTTTCTTCCATCACAGGCCTATTAAACATGTACACAGTACCATTTCAAAGGGTCAGATCCACTGTCCAAGGTTGTCTTTGATATGTAGTTTGTTTCTTTTCCTTTGTTCTTGTCTTCTATCTGATTGTTTTCCTTTCATTCTTTCTTTCCCTGTTTTCGTTCTTTTTTCTTTCTTTCTTTCTTTCTTTCTTTAGTCACTGACCTACTGTACTCAGTGCCATTTCAAAGGTCAGCTCCACTGTCCAAGATTATTATTTTTTTTGCATGCCTTTGTTTCTTTGCTTTTTTTGTTCTTGTCTTATTCTTCTTAATTGTTTTTTCCCCTCCTTTATTTCTTCTTTTTTTCTTTTCTCTTTTTTTGTTCCTTTTTTTGTCTCTTTCTTTTCTCTTCTATGATGCAAACTTTCTTTTCTTTTTTCCTCTCCCTTTTTTCTTGCTTTCTTTGAATTCTCCTCTATATTCTATTTCTATTTTTCTTTTCTTCTTCCTTCTTGTCTTCTGTTTTTTGTCTTTTCCTCTTCTTTTTTCTTCTTTCTTCTTCACAGAGCGCTACTGAAGGTGTCGAGAAACAACTGTCCAAGTTTCTTTATTTATGTTTAATTGCTGTTGTTGTTTGTTTTGTTTCTTTTCTCTTTTACGCATCACAGACCACCGAAGGGATACACGGTACCAATAGACAGAGAGATAGAAAAGACAACAAATTGTTATTCGAATAATAATAGCACAGGGTTTTTGTTTCTTTTTTAAATACGAAT
>NC_134877.1:55694216-55714216 GCF_041734735.1 Babylonia areolata
GATGTGGTGTAGCGTGTATGGATTTGTCCGAAAGCAGTGACGCCTCCTTGAGAAACTGAAACTGAAACTGCAGCTCTGGTTATGAGTGCTGCTCGCTACACTGGCAGAATACACCCCTGTTTGCCTTCAAAGATCAGCGTAACATTGTTCCCTAGAAGAAAACGGTGCAAGTTCGTTCCCGAGAGGGTTCCTTAGCTTTTTGTGAACCCTGTAAGGTTGCTGCTGCTTCAAGAAGAGAGCAGCGTGACCTTCTGTCGTGTCCCATCTAGCGGAGGCCCCCTTCACCTGCACCGAGCCGAAGGGTCGTGCGTGACGCACGTGCAGCAATTAACCTATTGGACCCGTCTTGCCGCCAAGGGTGTCGTCGCCGGCAAAGGCTTTCGTTTTTTTTTCTTTTTCTTTCTTTCTTTTTTTTTTTTTTTTTGCTGTGGTGTTGTTATTCTGGCATAACTTAAGGAGCCGTGTCTGTTTGATGGAATTTTTCTTTCTTCATGCTGAGGGTCTTTGGCGTTTGTGGCTGTTATTGTTGTTGGTATTGTAGTTGTTATTGTTGTTGTTATTGCACTCTATGTTATAAATGTATTCACAAATCTGCCCCTTCCTATCTCTGTGGCTGCCTTCACCTCTACACTCCATCTCGCTCTCTACGATCGGCTTCGGATCCACTCTGTTTACGCATACCCAGATTCAAACATTCGACTGTTGGCCGCCGTTCTTTCTCTGTCTCTGGACCTTGCAGTTGGGATGAACTTCCTCTTTTGCTTCGTCAAGTCTCCGCACTCAGCTCTTTCAAGTCTGGCCTTAAAACCCACATCTTCACAAGATAGCCTCTCTTCCCTGCCTCTTCCTTGTTTTCAGTTTCTCCAGTTTTTTGAGGCATGCATGCGTGTGCATGACTGGTGCGAAAGCGCTTTGATTTGTCTCTGCACAAGATTCAGCACTAAATACCATTATTATTATTATTATTGTAGTAGTAGTTGTTGTTATTATTATTATTATTGTTGTTGTTGTTGTTGTTGTTGCTGGTGGTGGTGGTGGTGGTGCTGTTGTACTGTGAACTACTCGACCACACGGTCATTTAATTCTGTGGAGAGACACTAAGCCGACTTCGTTGACATGGTTTCAGTTTTGTTGTTTGTATGTTTAATGATCATAAACAACAACAACAACAACAACAAATGCACGTCACGTGCACACACTCAGACGCAAGTGCATTCCACAGAGGGTGGCTGTTCTGGAGGGCGACGTGAGTTGTGTGTTGCAGCTTTTGGGTTATTTTGTTGCCGCCGAGAGTCTCATTTTCTTTGACGTGGTTGTTGCTGTTATTTATTATTTTATTTATTTATATATATTGCTATTGTATACAACAGCAAGCAGTTACGCGCCTAGTGCACACACACACACACACACACACACACACACACACACACACACACACACACACACCCAACCCCCTCCCACACAAACAAACACCCCCCCCCCACACACACAAACAAAAACACACACAAGTTCATACATAGGCCCGTAAGTCATCACACACACACACACACACACACACACACACACACACACACACACACACACACACGTTCATACACAGACCTGTAAGTCAACACACACACTCACGCACACAGCCACGTTCATACACAGACCTGTAAGTCAACACACACACACACACACACACACACACACACACACACACACACACACACACACACACACACTCACACTCACACATACACACAGACACGTTCATACACAGACTGTGAGTCAACACACACACACACACACACACACACACACACACACACACACACACACACGTTCATACACAGACCTGTAAGTCATCACACACACACACACACACACACACACACACACACACACACACACACCCACGCACACACACACAAGTTCATACACAGGCCCTTAAGTCAACACACACACACACACACACACACACACACACACACACACACACACACGTTCATACACAGGCCCTTAAGTCAACACACACACACACGCACACACACACAAGTTCATACACAGGCCCTTAAGTCAACACACACACACACACACACACACACACACACACACACACACACACACACACACACACAAGTTCATACACAGGCCCTTAAGTCAACACACACACACACACACACACACACACACACACACACACACACACACACACACACACACACACACACACAGACTTTCAGTTTCACGGAACTGTCAAAGCGTGCGGACTGATCCATATACGCTACACCAATCTGCTAAAAAAAGAAAAGAAAAAAAAGCAGATGCCTGAGCTCAGCATAATGTATTTGACGCGCTCATGAGGCTTTGGGTGCCTACACAATGTAAAACATTACAGAAACAGTGACAGAAAAAAGAAGAAACCAGTAAAGAAATATAACAAATAAACAGAAGAAGTAGTAGTAGCAAGATTGTTGTTGTTGTTGATGATGATGATGATGATGATATTAATAACAATAATGATGATGACAGTAATAAGAAATGAATAAATAATGAACTAAATCTTTCATTTTATTTCATTTGATATCTTTCGTTCTTTCTTCTTCTTCTTCTTTTTTTTTTTTGATACGTATACACGTCAACCAATTCAGGCTTTCTGTATCTTTCTTTCTTTCTTCCCCCTGTTATTCTTTCTTCCTTTTATTTTTTCTTCTTCATTATTTCCTCAAGTCATCCTTCATTTTCCTCTAAAAACTGGCTATCTAAAGACACAGGTTACAAGAAGAGAAAAAAAGTTTTTCTTCCTCCTTCCCTCCCTCCCTTACTCCTTGCTTTCTTTCTTTTTTTTTTTCTTCATTCTTTCCTTGATTCACTCCTTTGTTTCATTAAAAAAAAAAAAAAAATCAGATCAGAAAAAAAAGACAGTAAAAAAACCAAAAGAGGTTTGGATGATGAGGGGGGGGGGGAGAAAAATAGTTAACAACAGAGGACGTGGGGTGTTATGTGGATGAGAGAAGAAGAAGAAGAAGAAGGAAAAAGCAACAAAAAAAAAAAAAAAAAAAAGAAAAAAAAAAAAAAAAAAGAAAGAAAAAAAGAAAAAAAAAAAAAAAAAAAAAGAAAAAAAAAAAGAAAAAAAGAAAAAAAAAAAGAAAAAAAGAAAGAAAAAAAGACGCACGCGCTTACTTCCTCCTCACCCAATGGCCTTTATCCTTGCAGAATTCTTGTGTAAGCGTTGAATGTCGATCAGCAGAATCCCCGTTGGTCCAGTCAGCCTGGCTGATAGAGAATCGAGCCTGCTAGAGAACAGCATTGTTAAGAAACAGTCCTGTTAGAGAGTAGTGTGTCACCCAGGTTAAGAAACAGTCCTGTTAGAGAGTAGTGTGTCACCTAGGTTAAGAAACAGTCCTGTAAGAGAGTAGTGTGTCACCCAGGTTAAAAAAACAGTCCTGTTAGAGAGTAGTGTGTCACTCAAGTTAAGAAACAGTCCTGTTAGAGAGTAGTGTGTCACTCAGGTTAAGAAACAGTCCTGTTAGAGAGTAGTGTGTCACTCAGGTTAAGAAACAGTCCTGTTAGAGAGTAGTGTGTCACCCAGGTTAAGAAACAGTCCTGTTAGAGAGTAGTGTGTCACTGTCACCCAGGTTAAGAAACAGTCCTGTTAGAGAGTAGTGTGTCACCCAGGTTTAGAAACAGTCCTGTTAGAGAGTAGTGTGTCACTGTCACCCAGGTTAAGAAACAGTCCTGTTAGAGAGTAGTGTGTCACCCAGGTTAAGAAAAAAACAGTCCTGTTAGAGAGTAGTGTGTCACTCAGGTTAAGAAACAGTCCTGTTAAAGAGTAGTGTGTCACCTAGGTTAAGAAACAGTCCTGTTAGAGAGTAGTGTGTCACTCAGGTTAAGAAACAGTCGTGTTAGAGAGTAGTGTGTCACCCAGGTTAAGAAACAGTCCTGTTAGAGAGTAGTGTGTCACTCAGGTTAAGAAACAGTCCTGTTAGAGAGTAGTGTGTCACCCAGGTTAAGAAACAGTCCTGTTAGAGAGTAGTGTGTCACCCAGGTTAAGAAACAGTCCTGTTAGAGAGTAGTGTGTCACCCAGGTTAAGAAACAGTCCTGTTAGAGAGTAGTGTGTCACCCAGGTTAAGAAACAGTCCTGTTAGAGAGTAGTGTGTCACTGTCACCCAGGTTAAGAAACAGTCCTGTTAGAGAGTAGTGTGTCAACCAGGTTAAGAAACAGTCCTGTTAGAGAGTAGTGTGTCACTGTCACCCAGGTTAAGAAACAGTCCTGTTAGAGAGTAGTGTGTCACCCAGGTTAAGAAGCAGTCCTGTTAGAGAGTAGTGTGAGTAGTGTGTCACCCAGGTTAAGAAACAGTCCTGTTAGAGAGTAGTGTGTCACCCAGGTTAAGAAACAGTCCTGTTAGAGAGTAGTGTGTCAACCAGGTTAAGAAACAGTCCTGTTAGAGAGTAGTGTGTCACTGTCACCCAGGTTAAGAAACAGTCCTGTGAGAGAGTAGTGTGTCACCCAGGTTAAAAAAAAACAGTCCTGTTAGTAGTGTGTCACCCAGGTTAAAAAACAGTCCTGTTAGAGAGTAGTGTGTCACCCAGGTTAAGAAACAGTCCTGTTAGAGAGTAGTGTGTCACTGTCACCCAGGTTAAGAAACAGTCCTGTTAGAGAGTAGTGTGTCACCCAGGTTAAGAAACAGTCCTGTTAGAGAGTAGTGTGTCACCCAGGTTATGAAACAGTCCTGTTAGAGAGTAGTGTGTCACCCAGGTTATGAAACAGTCCTGTTAGAGAGTAGTGTGTCACCCAGGTTATGAAACAGTCCTGTTAGAGAGAACATTACGATAGTGGAGGAAACGAGCACAGTAAACAACTCCCTTGTCATAAAAAAAAAAAGACTTTACAAAGATTTGTTGAAACAACGTTTTAAAAAAAGGAAGTCGAGTTGTTGGAGGTGCAAGGAACATAAAACCTTCAAAGACAGCATCTGGGGGTCATCTGAATTCTCTGCATGGGAGACAACCTTTTGTTGTGTCTGACTTGAGCTTCGTCTCCCGCGGACTCGACAGATGTCTCGGAAACGGCAATGAACCACCCCCCCCCCCCCCACGAGGCATAATCAAGAGACATCATTTCCAATCGAGTGATGCTCCCCCAATCTCTGCAGGAGGGAAATCACAATTCAAAGAACTTCCTGAAGCTGCCTGGGAAGGATAAGATTCCAGGCTCTCACCCCCCGCAACCCCTCCCCCCCACCCCTCTCCACACACACCACCCCCAAGCACGTAAATATCAAGTCTCAGACAAGGCAGAAAAAAAAAGCACAGGAGACAGCGGACCAGTCGGTGTAAAAGGGTCAAGCCACTGTGTTAACTGCTTGGCTGACATATATATTAAAAAAAAAAAAGATAACTGTCTCATCTTTTGCGCAGTTTCATCGGCCTCACCTCTCATGTCGAATCCCCATACTGTTCACAGACTCACTCTATCACAGTCCCAGCAACAGTTAACAGGAAGATAATCATCATGGATGTTAGGTAGGTCGCCGGAGGAGACCGTGCGTTCCTGAGTTAGTTTGGATGGTGTTGTACCACGGGTCCTGTTACACCTGGCCCTCTTTGTTTTTTTGTTTTGTAACATGCATAATAGAAATCAAAATTTCAAACTGGGATAAAATCCCCACTACGATATATGAATGTGTGTGTGTGTGTGTGTGTGTGTGTGTGTGTGTGTGTGTGTGTGTGTGTGTGTGTGTGTGTGTGTGTGTGTGTGTGTGTGTGTGTGTGTGTGTGTAGATATGTATGTGGGTACATTGGTGTGCACTTGTCTATTCATATAATCTACCTACATACCTTCCTTTCAATGTATCTATTTATTTCTTCCAGCTTATCTATCTACCTGTCTGTCTCTCTCTCTATCTCTATGTATTCGTCCAAACAGAGACAGAGACACAAAAGAGGAGGGGAAGAGAGAGAGAGAGATAGATAGAGATAGACAGAGAGAGACAGACAGACAGACAGACAGACAGGCAGGCAGAAAGAGATATAGAGACAGAGGCAGACAGACAACGAAGAGACAGAATCGGAGAGAAAAGAAAAACACTCTTTTCTTTCCAGATTCGGTCGACACATTTACACCACACACACACACACACACACACACACACACACACACACACACACACACGCACACACACACCTCAACACAGACATATCCCTTCGAACTATAAAAATAAAGAAAGGAAAAGAAAAAAAAACCCTTCCCCCCAAAAAAAACCAAAACAAAAACACCATCTACAGACCCCAGCGACTCGAACTAAACTCAATCCGTACACAGACTCTCCATAACTATAAACACATCAGAAGATCCTTGTGACAAGAATTGCCCCACCCGACCCCTAAACCTCCTACACCCGTCAACTGAACTCCTTATTGAGTCCAACTTCCATCCCTTTTTAGACACCCCCACGCCCCCCCACCCCCCCCCTTTTTTTCTCAACCATTACACGACAAGGAAGCAATAAATAAGCAGAGGCATCAGCATTATGATCAAGCCAGCAGCAGCAGCAGCAACAGCAGCAGCAGAAGACCGCATGGTGAGGCATGGCATAGCCACCATCTCGGCTCAGACTCCTGCTAGTAGAGAGAGAGAGAGAGAGAGAGAGAGAGAGAGACAGAGACAGAGACAGAGACAGAGAGAGAGAGAGAGAGAGAGAGAGAGACAGACAGACAGACAGACAGACAGAGACAGAGAGAGAGAGACAGAGACAGAGAGAGAGAGACAGACAAAGAGAGACAGAGACAGAGAGAGAGACAGACAGACAGAGACAGAGAGACAGAGAGGCAGAGACAGACAGACACAGAGAGACAGAGAGAGAGAGAGACAGACAGACAGAGACAGAGAGAGAGAGAGACAGAGAGAGAGAGAGAGAGCACGGGCTCCCAGACCTTGTTTACATTTCTTCGCTGACGTCGTCGATACATGACCAGAAACAGGAAGTGGGTCAGTGGGGCAGGTCATGACTGACAACCCAATCCGTGGTGGCGCGTGATGAGGCGATGCTACCATTGGTTGACATTTCCACCCAGGCTGCGCGCGACGCGAGCGCGTTCGCGCACAAGGGCTTTTTTGTTTGTTTTTTTGTTTGTTTTTGATTCGTTTTTTTTTCTTTTCTTTTTTCAAAAAAGTCTCTTTGAAAGAAACTGCTTCAACTTGCAGGCGGTTAAGAGGAGTTTAAGGTTATCGCTTTCTTTTCAGGGCTTTTTTTTTTTTTTTTCAAGTTTAAGTTTTTTTCCCTTTTCTTGTTGTTGCTTGTCTTATTAGGTTTCAGTTTTTTTTTCCTTTTCTTGATTTTACAAGTCTCTGTTTGTTAGTCTGTATGTCTCACTGTGCTTTATGTTTATTTATTTATTTATATATATTTCATAAGATGTCATGAACTCTTGTTCTTCTTTTGGTCATCCAAGTAATCATCATGATTATCAGTGTCGTCATTACCGCGGCGAACATCGTCAGTGGTCATCATTCTTATTCTCATAGTCATCATCATCGTATTCGTTATGATCATCATCTTCATCATGATAACTACAATTTAAAGCTGACAATCTGCACACCATACTGCCCCTCCCTCCCCTCTCTCCCTCTGCAAGCAGGCAAATGCGTGTATATAAAACATTTGTATTTTGTATTTCTTTTTATCACAACAAATTTCTCTGTGTGAAATTCGGGCTGCTCTCCCCAGGGAGAGCGCGTCGCTATATTACAGCGCCACCCATTTTTTGTATTTTTCCTGCGTGCAGTTTTATTTGGTTTTCCTATTGACGTGGATTTTTCTACAGAATTTGGCCAGGAACAACCCTTTCGTTGCCGTGGGTTCTTTTACGTGCGCTAAGTGCATGCTGCACACGGGACCTCGGTTTATCGTCTCATCCGAATGACTAGCGTCCAGACCACCACTCAAGGTCTAGTAGAGGGGGAGAACATATCGGCGGCTGAGCCGTGATTCGAACCAGCGCGCTCAGATTCTCTCGCTTCCTAGGTGGACGCGTTACCTCTAGGCCATCACTCCACACAGCGTGCATACGTGTTTATGTGAGCGCGCGCGGGAAAGATAGCGCTTCTCCATTATCAAGTTCCAGGTGTCATTTTCCTGACCTTGAGCTACACTAAAAAAAAGAAGAAAAAAAGAAGAAGATAAATATATGTAAAAAAAAAAGAAAAAAAAAAAGAAAAGAAAGAAAGAAAGAAAGAAAGAAAACAACAACAACGAAAGGCTGATGACACAGTCCTGCGAAACGTGTCTTTCTAGAACGAGAGCAAAATAGACAAGGGCAGTAACTGGGGCTGTGAGCGACGAACCATTATCACCGCATGGGGGCGAACCATGACAGCTCAGACGTTTTAACGAGGCCGCGTTCCTTTGTCTGCCTTTGTTGCGCTTTGTTTTGTGGTTTATTTTTATTTTATTTTGTTTTATTTTTTTTGGTTTTGTTTTGCTTCTTTATTCATCAGCCTTACTTCTTTTTTTGTTGTTGTTGTTTGTTACATGCATTGAAACCACATTGAGCTTTAGTGACTTTGTATGTCTGTTGTTCTCTCTTTTATTTTTTAATAAGAAACAATGGTCTCTGTCTCTCACTCTTGCTTTTTTTGCTTTTTCTCTCTCCCTTTCTCTCTCTCTTTCTCTAACTCTTCCTTTGTCTCTATCTTTCTGTCCCTGTGTCTCTCTGTCTGTCTCTCTATGTCTCTGCCTCCCTGTCACTCTCTCTCTCTCTTCATCTCTCTGTCTCTGTGTCCCTGCTATACCCTACTGCCTCTTTCTCTGTCTCCCTATCTCTTTTTCTTGTTATTCATCACTCTCTCTTTCTCCTCCCTCTCTCTTCCTTTTCTGTCTTTCTATCGTTCTCTCTCTTTACCATTATCTTCCAGCTCTCTCTTTCTCTTACTTCTGTTCTTCTAACCTGCCATCTAGTCTGATCGAAAAAAAAAGTGTTCAAATACAGTCTCCATTTTTCAAACAGAAAAAAAACATACTTACGAAATCTGTGTTTATTTTCATCCATCTCATATGAGAGAGACAGAGATAGAGACAGATAGATAGATAGATACATAGAGATAGAGATAGAGATAGAGAGAGAGAGAGAGAGAGAGAGAGAAGGACAAGCACAAAAGAGACACAACATGAAGCTGATTGAAAGAAATAGTGATCTCACTGATCCCACCCTGACCTGTAATGTGTATAGTTACACGCGAACTCTCTCTCTCTCTCTGCCTGCTTTCTCTCTCTCTCTCTCCCTCTCTCTCTCCGTCTCCCCCCTCCTCTCTCTCTATCCGTTTCCCTCTCTTTCTCTCTCTCTCACTTTCTCCTTCCCCCCTCTCTCTTTCCATCCCTCTTTCTTCACCTGTAATGTATACATGCGAACTGTGTCAAGGAGAAAGAAACACACACACACACACACCCACACACACACACACACACACACAGAGAGAGAGAGAGAGAGAGAGAGACGTTTGATATTTTATTGTCATCACCTGCATAGGTCTATTGACAAGGGGGGGGGGGTGTGATAAAGGTTATATCTTAAAGAGAGAGATAGGGAGAGAGAGACAGAGAGCGAGAGAGAGAGAGAGAGAGACAGAGAGAGAGAGAGAGAGAGAGCATGGAGAGCGGAGACCTAACACTGATGATATTGCTGGTGACGGCAATGTCGGTCTTGACAACACTGCCGACCTTGAATGCTGAACGCCACAATGTCGGCACAACCTCATCTAATCATGACCGCATCGATCTTTTTTCTTTTTCTTTTTTCTTTTTTGTTTTCGTCTCCAACATTGGATTTTATTTTATTTTATTTTATTTTAACTTTTTCATTTATTTATCTAGTATTTGTTTATTCATTTTCAAAGTTATCTTGTTTTTGGTTTTTTTGTCAATCCTCTGAATCTTCTGAGTCGTGATTCATGCGGGTGAACGGATGTTGTGAAAGCTTTTTTTCGCTGGTCTCTGGATTAGATTATGCACAATACATTCATCATCATCATCATCATCATCATCATCATCATCATCATCATCATCATCATTATTATTATTATTATTATTATTATTATTATTATCAATAACATAATTGTTGTTGTTACTTTTACTGTTGTTGTTACTGATGTTATTATAGTAGAGATGTCATGGAAAAAAAAATTATCCGGGCAGAAAGATGTTTTGTTGCTTGTGAGTTTGTGTTTGGCTGTGTTCCCCTCCGTCTGTCTTTCTGTCTGTCTGTCTTTTTCTCTATTTTAACTGTTTGGCATCTGTATGTTATCTGTTATGTGTGTGATGACACACACACACACACACACACGCACACACACACACACACACACATATATATATATATACACATATGTGTTTGTTTGTGTGTGTGTATGTGTGTGTTTATGTGTGATGGGTCTCTGTGTGGGTAAATCAGTGGAAGGAAGAAAGAAGGAGGGTAAGATTAGGAAGACAGGCAGACAGACAGAAAAGGCATAAAACTATATCGCGTCTCGCAAAAGACACACACACACACACACACACACACACACACACACACACACACACACACACACACACACACACACACACACACACACACACACACACACACACACACACTACTTTATTTTGCACGCATTTCACATACAGTTTTGAAAGAGGACCAGACACGTTAAAAGCAGCAAGATATACCAGACCATGTCAATATTCATAGAATTCAATCAGGAGTCTTGGGACTGTGTGATACTTGAACATGCTAAAAACTTATAACAAATCATTGGAACTGCTGTTAAATGTTGGCAATGCAAGAATCTAAAAAAAAAATTTATATTCTTTTATGTAAGGAAATGTTTTTTTAAAAAACGGCTGGAGGGTTATATAACCTGGAAAAAAGATACATTTTAACAAAAAAAAAAAAACAAAAAAAAAACAACAACAACAAAAACAAACAAACAAACAAACAAAAAACCACACACAACAAAAACACAGGAAAAACCACCACCATTTTCTTTCATCACACCCTGCTGAATACACCATTTCAACATTGAAAAAGAAAACAACAATAACAAATAAAAACACACAAAAAAAAAACTATCAAGAAAAACAAATAAAAACACAAAAAAAAATTTTCAAGAAGAATTTTAACATCCCTCGTTTTACATTTACACTTTTCATCATTCACGTAAAAACACAACAGCAACAACAACAACAAAAAACAAACAAAAACCCCCCCCAAAAAACAAAAAACAAAAAAAACAAACAAAACAACAACAACAACAAAAAACAAACAAAAACCCCCCAAAACAACAAAAAAACAAACAAAACAACAACAACAACAACAAAAACAAACAAAAAAGCCAAACAGCTCCAACACTAAAAATTCGATTAAAAAACAAACAAACAAAAAACAAACAGACAAAACGACACCATCATCATCATCATCATCATCATCAACAACAACAATACCAACAACATCAACAACAAAGCCCTTCTCTCCTGAAAAAGCCACACAAAGTAAGCGAGGGAAACAACCAGAAAACCGCCAAAAGACACTCAAAGACGGAAACCATCCATTATTTATGATGGACTCCTCTCCAGAAAGTATATGGGCCTAGTCTGGATTCTCTGGCAGTCTAGCAGCTAGCGATCTTTCTCCTACAGACTCGTGGAGACGAGGGGACAGGGAGGAGGGAGGGGGAGTAAGGGGGCGGGGGGGGGGGGGGGGGTGAGGGTGTGGATCTACGCACGCTTCAGCTTCTGGATCTGTTCCAAAAGTTCCCATGGGTCTCATTGCAGAAAGGATGGGAGTCCCCTCCCCCCTCCCGACCACGTCCTCCCCCCCCTCCCCCCTCCCCACACCTCCGTTCTCATAAATATTCACCCACATTCACCTCCTACATCACCCGTGATGAGTCTCCTGGCTCCGTTCGCTTATTGAATAAAGCGGTTACTTGATTCGGAAAATGTGTAGACTAAATGTCTGCGAGGTTTATCGGCTGTTTTTTTTTTTTTGTTATTGATGGTGTTGGTTGGTACTGTTGCCTGCTTTGATACTGTGATGAAGAATACCCGATTTTGTACTGTCTTTAACCCCACCACATACCCTCCTCCACTCCCCGCACCCCGCGTAAGGGAGGTTATGATAGCACTCTGATTTATCTGTTTGTCTTCTTATAAGGGATAACGGAAACAGTCGTAGACGGATTTTCTAGGTATTTTGGGGGGGCATTATTCGCAATGGGCCAAGAGACACATCGAATGGATCTCGGGTATTGATGTAGATGCGTATTTCCGGACACTGGACATTTTTTGAAGAATTATTCAATTCACCATTGTGAGACTGGGGCACAGCAACAACGAAAACCAGCAATAACAAAATATATCATCCCAAGAAATGTGTTTTATGGGTTTCTGTAATACGTTGTGGGAAAGAAAGGCCACGCCAGAGTGCAGATAAGTAACATCTAGTGGGGGTGTCGGGGGCAGAGAGAGAGAGAGAGAGAGAGAGAGAGAGAGAGAGAGTCAAAGACAGACATTGACACTGACATATTTTATTGTCCATAAGGCAGTAAAGCCCTGAGAACAAGGGGGTAATAATTTCGTTCAACAATAATATCAGCAGAACTCAAACTCTTAGACATTACATGAGCTGGTGCGCCCACTCGCACATGCTCAATACACTCACACACACACACACACACACACACGCACGCACGCACACACATGCGCACGCGCGCGCGCGCACGCTGCTAAATATAGAATGGATCATATTGAGATTAACTAACACTGTGTTCAGAAATGTTTTTTTTTTCTAATACGCATTGCTTCTGCAATGTATTTAGCAAGACTTACACTATCGTTTTCCTTTATGCTCGACAATAAATGAGAAACATTATTTGCACCAGGATGGTACGTGTAATTAGTTATTGCATTACAAAGCTTATGTTTATCTGCATAAGTTACACAGTGGAACAGAAAGTGGTCTTCATTTTCGTTATCGTTTTTGCATGATGGGCAGATAGTGTCATTTAAATATTCTGCATTTTTAAACCACTGCTTACAGTTTTCTTTAACTCTCTCCATACGAACGGCGAAAGAGACGACGTTAACAGCGTTTCACCCCAATTACCATCATCAAAATATTGCAAGAGGAAGGCTCTTATACTGAAGTGGTGAATGTTGACAAAGAATACCACAATTCTGACGACGGAAGCTAAAGGTTGGGCCATTGAGACACCCACTGGACATCCGAGGGGTCTGTGTAGAGGAGAAGAGAGGACTGGCCGTACTGAGTGAGTTAACCCGCTTACTCTCAGCCTGAATCTTATTAAACTGTCTCGGTACCATTTATTTGCAATAAACGTTCAATATTGTTCTGCCTGATAGACACTTTTAAATGAAATGAAATATTTTTTTTTACACTTATCACTGTATTAAAAAATCCGAATGCCACATTTGCTTATAACAAGAAATAAGTCGATCTTTGAACTCAGTTATAAAACCATGCTCATGCCCAACACTTTGGCTGAGCTAAACAATTCCGAAGTTATTTTCAGTTAAAGCTTTCTGCAGATCTGATTCCCAGTTGAAATGACCAGATTCATACTGTAACTAAAGCATTTCACATGCCTTATGCCTGTCTGCAAATTCTTGACATTGGTAACTTAATTATTTTCAACCAATATCTAACGCATTTTATAGATGTTCTGATCCGCAATGGATATCTCCCAGTTCACCATATATTAGTTTGTTTGATGCGTAGAGGGCTACACTTAAAAACTTTTTTTTATGGCATACGTATGGACGTTCTTAATTTCGTTACTATAGAGTCAGAAACAGAGAGACAGAGACACACGGGAATAAAAAGACAGAGACCGGGAAAGATAGACAGATAGACAAAAGCACAAAGAGAGAAACAGAGAAACAGAAAAAGAATAAAAAAAATGACAATGAGAGAGAAAGTGAGAGGGAGAGAGGAAGTGTGTGTGTGTGCGTGTGCGTGTGTGTGTGTGTGTGTGTGTGTGTGTGTGTGTGTGTGTGTGTGTGTGAGAGAGAGAGACAGAGAGAGAGAGACAGACAGAGAGAGAGAGACAGAGACACAAAGAGAGAGAGAGAGAGAGAGAGAGAGAAAGGCGGAGAGAGAGAGAGGGGACGGGGAGAGAGAGATAGAAAAAAGAGACAGAGAAAGGGAGAGAGAGAGAGGGGGCGACAGACAGACAGACAGACAGACACAGACACAGAAAGACAGAGAGAAAGACAGAGAGATGGAAAGAGACAGAGAGAGACATGACAGAGACCGGAAGACTTACAGACAAGAGACAGGGGTAGAGGCAGACACAAACAAATACAGAGAAAGACACACGCGAGTGCGGTTCATACGACCTTCAAATTTAATGACCGCTTGTGAGTACTTAACATAAGAAGCCATTCAGTTCAGCTTCAACTGGTTTGGAGAACCCTCAGCCCCCCCCCCCACACCCCCACCACCCGCCTCCTCCCCCTCAAAAAAAAAGAAAAGAAAAAAAAGCGGTGCCACCATTTCAGACATCTCATCAGCGCATCCCCATTTTTCAAAGTTTCGAGAAGATCGCATCCTTTCACTTATGCTCTAAGCGACGTCATGGGTTATTGCTCAACGTGTGTGTTGTTTGTTAAAAAAAACAAACTTAAAGAAGACTTCACAGAACTCCAGATACAGAGGTCTGTTCAAAGCCAGCTGCTACGTAGCATAACACGGTTCCCGGTTCCTTGACTTGTTCTGCCAACACAGGCAGGCATACACTGAAGCACTACTTAATAATAATAATAATAATAATGGACATTTGTTGAGCGCTTTCCTCCCTTAAAGAGAGCTCAAAGCGCTTTAAAATAAACATCAAACACACATACACACACACACATACACGCGCGCGGGCGCAATAACTCTCAAAAGAAAGAAGAATAAAAGTAATGATTTAGCGCACAATAATAATAATAATTAAAAAAAAACCAGATTCAGAGACTACGCGTATTACATAATTACACACACACACACACACACACACACACACACACACGCACGCACGCACGCACACACTTGTTCTCGTTGCTTCCAAGCAATGCAGCATGCATGACACATGTCGTCACTTCGCTACGAAACTGAGGACTGCGGTATGAGGAAGGGCACTGCTTGCCAAGATTGTGTTCGTGTCAACGATTTAACCTCATTTAAGCTAAAGGAGGGAATTCATCGATATAATACTTGCGCATTGAACTGAATGATAAATAATCGATCGCTTTCAAAAATGGATTATATCATGTTATAAGGTGTGTGTGTGTGTGTGTGTGTGTGTGTGTGTGTGTGTGTGAGTGTGAGTGTGTGAGTGTGAGTGTGTGTGTGTGTGTGTGTGTGTGTGTGTGTGTGTGTGTGTGTGTGTGTGTGTGTGTGTGTCTGCGCGCGCACGATAAGAATGGATTCATGTCAGACACTGAACACCACCGATGTGACTCAGCATCGGCAGTGCAGGGTCTTTTCTGGTGTGTAGCCTCCTGGTCCCAAACAAGCAAATAAATAGCAAATGAAATATGTGAACAGGCATCACAAAAACAAAAAGCAAGAGACAAAAAGGCAAAACAAATAGAATCAACAACAACAAACCAAGAAAAAAACACAACAAAAAAACAACAACAACTACTACAAACAAACAAAAAAAACCCAACCAACCAAACAAAAAATAAATTAGATAAAAAAACCAAACACACTCACACACCCAAGCACCTACCTCATCCACCCCACCTACCCCTTTCCACCGACACACACACACACACACACACACACACACACAAACGCGCGCGCGCGTGTCCCCTGTTTTATGATAATGGACAAATTCTGTACTTACCTGTGCACTTTACTGCATGCTTTTACCCAAACTGCCTTCTTTCATTGTTCAGCCAGACATGGGGGGGGGGGGGGGGGGGGAAGTAGTGACCACTTCCCCACATCACACCCCCGCCCTCCCTCCTACAGAACGTACCTGTAACCGGTTTCAAAGTGGTTTTTAAAATTTGGAGAGACGATCTACGGGAGAAGGGAAAGTGCAAAACGTTGAGGGGCTACGATAAAATGGATGTTACTGCTTTTATGAATTGAGAGCTGGGTGAGGAGTAGGGGTAGGGTGGTTGGGGAGGGGGGAGGGAGCAGGTAATGGAACTGGAGGTCAGGAAAGTGTGTGTGTGTGTGTGTGTGTGTGTGTGTGTGTGCGTGCGTGCGTGCGTGTGTGTGTGTGTGTGTGTGTGTGTGTGTGTGTGTGTGTGTGTGTCTTTGGAGGCCACATCACTTCAACTGCACGACTTGGTAGTGTCTCTCTCTCTCTCTCTGTGTCTCTCTCTACCTCTCCCCAAATCATCCTCTGCTGTTGATCTGCACTGTTTTTCAGCCTCTTGTTGAATTCATGTGGTACCTGCCCCCCCTATCCCCCCTACTGCCCGGCCCCCAATGCCAGCGACCACAATGCCCCCACTAAACACCCTGTCCTCTAGGAATTTTTTTTTTTCGTTCGTGGGCTGCAACTCCCACGTTAACTCGTATGTACACGAGTGGGCTTTTACGTGTATGGCAGTTTTTACCCCGCCATGTAGGCAGCCTTACTCCGTTTTCGGGGATGTGCATGCTGGTTATCTTCTTGTTTCCATAACCCACCGAACGTTGACATGGATTACAGGATCTTTAACGTGCGTAAATATTTGATCTCCAGGAAATAAGTGGGATGGTAGCTTTCATAACGTTGTATCTGAGCAAAGAGACCTGGTTCAGGGTGGTGCAATGCTACTGAGTTTGGGATGGCGACAGACTGTGAACAATATAAATTCTAAAAGCATAAGGAGTAACAAGAATTCTTCGAGAACACATCCAGTGTAAACTTATTCTCAACTTATCTGAGACCTGTACAGCAGATTTTCTTGTTCTTAAAACAGTTTGTGGAGGAGGGAGGGAGGGGGGGGGGCGCTGTCGTCACGATTCTGGCGCCCAGGCGTTGCACGTTTCATTTCTGAGCGGTGTACGCATTTGGAACCCCCCCCAAAAAAACAACAAAAAACAAACCAAAAACAAAAACAACAAACAAAACAACAACAACAACAACAACCCCCCCCCCCCCCAAAAAAAAAAACACACAAAAAACAAAACAAAACAAAACCCCCCCAAAAAACCCAAACAAAAACAATTGGACATATTTCAAGGAAATGATTCAAAACCAAAATGACAAAAAAGAGACATCACACTCATTTAAGAGACTCCAGTAAACTGTAAAGTATTACTAATCAATGAGGAATTTGATATAAATTTCGACAAAAAAAGTTTTTAAAAAAATCCCCAAACCCCAACCAATTAAACAACAACAAAGACAAAGCAAGAACAAAACAAAAAAACAAAACAAAACAAACAATAAATACTCAGAGAAAAATACTTGGCAAAGAAAAGTATGTTGTAGAAAATATGTTGTCTTCAAGTAAGTTTGTGATGAAAATAATCTGACGGAAAAGACGGATTTTGAACAGAGTTCAGATCCACCTGGAATGAGATCTGTGACTGAGAACAGGGACAATCCTGACAGCTTGAAGTGAACTCCTTCTTGTTCTTTAATTCATTGTTGTTGTTGTTAATGATATAATCATTATCATTATTATTAAGTATGAGAGAGAAAGACAGAGAGAGAGAGAGAGACAGACAGACAGACGGACATACAGACAGAGACACAGAGAGAGACGGACAGAGAGAGAGAGAGAGAAAGAAGGAGAGAGAGAAGGACACACACACACACACACACACACACACACACACACAGAGGGACAGAGAGAGAGAGAGTCGCACGTCGCACACACATACACGTGTCAACAAACAAAGCCCGCCTTCCCCTAGCTCAGCCTACAAAAACATTCTAGCTTAGGTCATCACATCCCATGAGTCATGCATGAAGGGCAGTAGATATGTACCCCTTCCTCTACTCTCCACCCACCCCACGAGTCCCCCCCCCCACCCCTACCCCCCCAACCACCCCAAGTCTACCTTGTTTGATCTTTCGCTTTGATATCTCTCTCCTCTCACGTCATCACTTTCACTGAGACAGACGAAAGGGCGTGGCACACACACACACACACACACACACACACACACACACACGAGAGAGAGAGAGAGAGAGAGAGAGAGAGAGAGAGTCTCTTGGCCTTTTATCTCTCTAGTCGTCGATGCGAGAAAGGAAATTGACAAGGGTGGTGCATGTGTCTATCACAGCCGTGTTGCTATGCTCGGGTTCCCCGTTGCTTGCAAGCGCTTTTGACGACCTTGGTGTTTCGATGTCGCTTTCTTTCCTTTTTTTTTTCCCCCTTTCTTTCTTTCTTTCTTTGATTGTTTTCCGCATAAGTGTGTCGTCAACTTCATTTCCACTTTTTGTTTCAGTTCTTATAGTTGTTGCTGCTGCTGCTGCTGTTGTTGTTGTCGTTGTTGTTGTTTTAGTTGATGTTGTTTCTGATTTTTATTTTTAATTTTTTTAATTTTTAATTTTTAAAATAAATCTTCCACCCCCCTTCCTTCCTTCCCTCCTTTCCTTCCATTTCTTTACCCTTCTTCGTCTCCTGTTGGTTTCTTTGGTTGCTTTATGTGTTGTTAACTTCATTTCAACATTTGATTGTTTCAGTCGTTCTAGTTGTTGTTGTTGATGGCTATGTTGTATCTTGTTGTTGATGATGCTGTTTCCGTCTTTCTTTCCTCCACACCTCCTTCCTGCTTTTACTCTTTCCCTACCTCCCTCCCTCCCCTTCCTTTTTTCCTTCCTTCCTTTTATTTCTCTCCTCGTTTATTTCTTCATCAGTTCTTGGCTCCACCCTCTCTCTGTCATATTTGTGTGTTTGATGCTTTCCTTCTTCCCTCTTTTTTTTTTGTTTGGTTCCAGAATGTTTGATGATAATATAACATGGACAGTAGCTCTCTTCATAAAACACACACACACGCACACGCGCGCGCGCGCGCACGCACACACACACACACACAGAGAGAGAGAGAGAGAGAGAGAGAGAGAGAGAGAGAGAGGGGGGATGGGGGAAAGACTTCTCATCTCTACTGAACAACAGAATATATGCGCTCATAGAACAGTCTTGTTTTCCCTCCGTATACTTTCGTGAAAAAGACTCGTAACTATATTAGACACCATAGCGTCAAAAGCATCCTGCTTTCAGGTATAAAAAAAAAGAAGAAGAAGAAAAGAAACCTTGATAGTAAACAATTATGACAAGAGATTTCCCGGAAGAAGTTGCATGCACACAAGCTGCAGCTTCTTATTATTATTCAAAAACATTGTGCTTTGAGTTGTTCCATTCCCCGCCCCACCCCTTTAACTTCTGCTCGCATGTATGTATCTCTATTGATTTCTGTGCAGATCGCAGTGACATTTACTTCACAAACGTTTGGGAAAAAAACAACAACAACAAAAAAACCCCCAGAGCTCAGAGGACAGCATGCACTTTCTCATTTCCAGACAGTTGCCATGCGTCGTCTCAGTGGTGAGCGGATGCACGTTTCAACCTGGGTCTGGATTGGTACTCGTCCGTCGTCATCACGAAGAAGCAGCTAGCAGAGTGGGCTGGTCAGTCACAAAGTGCAGGGGACTGAGGGGAGAAGAACTGAATGCACAACTTCTCAGCTCAAGGCCGACCTGACAAGTGCGTTGGGTTTGTGACGCAGGTCAGGCACCTGATGAAGAAAACAAACAAACCAACCAACAAACAAACCAATCAACAAAGAAACAAACAAACAAACAAACAACAACAACAAAAACCCAAACCGCAGATGCATTGCAGAGCCGTAGCCTATACCTCGTTATCGGAACTTCTCCGATTAGACCTTTGATTTTTTCCCCCTTGTATTGTTGTTAAAACCTGCCTTCTATTCCATTTTATTTTCATCTGCTTTCCCCGTCCCCGCCTCTCTCTCTCTCTCTCTCTCTCTGTCTCTGTCTCTATCTGTCCCTCTT
>NC_134877.1:55719216-55739216 GCF_041734735.1 Babylonia areolata
TCAACGATATGATGTGAATGAGTAGGGCTGTTTGTCGGTCGGGTTTTGAGACGAGAAACGTCTTATACATGATCGTTGTGGAGTTGAATTGAGATGCAGAGAGGGAACGATAGACCTGGGGTAGAAAAAAAAAAAAAAAAAGACGAAGAAACAGGGAGAGAAGAGAAAGCGGAGAGAGGGGAGTCGGAGAAAGAAGAGTGTGAGAGAGAGTGAGAGAGAGGGAGTGAGAGACAGAGGGGGAAAGATAGACAGGGAGAGGAAGAGAGAGGGAGAGAAGATGAGAGAATGAGAATGCGAGAGGGGCGGGAGAGTGAGAGAGGGAGAGCGATGGACAGATAGGTAAATAGATAGTGAGACAGCAATAGAGAGAGAGAGAGAGAGAGAGCAATAGTTCAAACATTCACGCATTTGATCCAGAACCAGTCTCTCTCTCTCTGTGAGTGTGTGTGTGTGTGTCTCTCTCTCTCTCTCTCTCTCTCACACACACACACACACATCTACTAGACTCCCTTGTCTTTTATATGCAGATGATTTAGTTATTCTCTCACCATCTAAAGACGGCTTACAACAAAAACGTAACATTTTACACACTTACTGCAGTCAGCTGGGCTTACGTTTGAATAGAGATAAGACAAAAGTAATCGGTTTTTTTCCCCCAAAAATTGTCCCTAAAATACATTTTAAATATGGAGAGAACATAACTGAATCAGCAGAAGAATATAATTATTTAGGGGTTATATTTCATAGAAACGGCAACTTAAGTCGAGCACAAGGTCATCAAAAAAAAAAAAAAAAAAAAAAAAATCAAGCAAATAAGGCTCTACATGTGCTATTCAGAACATTTCGTAATACAAATATGAATTTACATATCATGTGTCAGTTATATGATACTTTAATAATGCCTATTTCAACATATTATGGAGCAGAACTTTGGCTTCCATATGTTGTTGTAGGAGATGTATCGTTTAATTTATCTGAATCATTCAGTAATTGTTTTTTCAACAAATTTCCACATGTAAGACTTCATGTCAAGTTTTGTAAACGATTACGAGGTGTATATAAAACAGCAATGGTTCTCCCTGTTTTAGGAGAATTAGGAAGATTCCCTATTAGCCTAAAAATAACATGTCAAGTTATTGGTTATTGGATACACATATTAGAGCTTCCTCAAAATTCACTTGTAATACACAACATATAAATGCATGTATCGTCAAACAAACAAAATTGTTCAGTGGCTACTTTTCATAAGAAATGTATTAACTAGCACTGGATTAGATCATGTTTGGAAAAATCAGTTCACTTTTAGTGTTAAAAGATTAAAGTATGCTATATTCAAGAAGCTTGAAAATGAATATGTAAAATTTCGAAACAGAAAGAAAACAGTTCGTCTAAATTAGAATTTTACAAGAACGCTGTGACAAATTATAAAATCGAACCGTATTTAAAGCATACAGCAAATACACAACACAGGAAAGCACTATGTTACGAATCAGCGCCCATGACTTACAAATCGAACAGGGAAGATATAAAAATACACCGAGAAAGCAAAGACTGTGTGATACCTGTAACAGTTTAGAAGATGAGATTCACCTTTTAGACAATTGTGTAAAGTACAATAGTTACAGACACAGATTCCTGATCGATATATGTCGTCCAAATGCAAAGCCAAGTGAATTGATCCTTCTAACAGAGCTACAGCCAAGGCTGGCGAAATTTGTTCATGAATGTTTCTCTTCTCTATATGCTCATGTTTATGTTTCATTGTGTCTTATAAACTTTAAGGTTTTATGACAATAAAAAGTATTCTATTCTATTTTATGCAGACACGCACGCACAAGCACCGCACAAATTCACGCAAACGCCCACACCCACACACTCAGCCATAGACACACACACACACATAAACACACACACACACACACACACACACACACACACACATACACATACGCGCGCGCGCGCATGCACGCAGCCTTCCACTCCTTCCCTCCCACAACATGCATGTGCAATGTTATCAACCACCACCAACCCCCAACCCCGCCCCCCAAACACATTTCAGATTGACACATAATCTATAACGTATGCAAATATACGCAATTACATCAGTCTGCACAGCTGTTGACAGGGTGGGTAAATAGAGCACAGTTAAATGCAGCAGCTCCCATACATCACCGCCGTTTATAAATAATGTATTCGGCACCGTTAAGCGTCTAGTCTAGTCTACTGCAGGTCAATGTGCTATAAATGAACGACACAGAAATATCCAACATGCAAACTTCCAGACATAATTACAGAACTATTTTCATACACACGTAAAGACCGACAGAGACACGTGCACACATACATAGACACACAAAAGACACATAGACAGACAGACAGACACACGCACACACTTAGACACAGTCACAACACACTGTGGCATTCACGCATGTGCGCAAAGCGAGCGTGTGCATGCGCATGCACATTCAACACATGCACACATACATACACGCGCATGTTCGCGCACGCACATTCGGCTGGCGCAAACACGCACACACAAACGAGGAGAGAGACGATAGAGAGAGAGACAGAGAGACAGACAGAGACAGAGACAGGGAGACAGAGAAAGAAGAAGAAGAAGAAGAAGAAGAAGAAGGAGGAGAGAGAGAGAGAGAGAGAGAGAGAGAGAGAGAGAGAGAGAGAGAGAGAGAGAGTGTGTGTGTGAGAGAGAGAGAGAGAGAGAGAGAGAGAGAGAGAGAAGGAGACAGAGAGAGAGAGATAAACGGGAGAGAGTGGGAAAGTAAGGAAGGGACGAGAGAACGAGCGAACAAGCGAGAGAGAGAGAGAGAGAGAGAGAGAGAGAGAGAGAGAGAGAGAGAGACAGACAGACAGACAGACAGACAGACAGAGATAGACAGACAGACAGACAGACAGATAGATACAGAGAAGCAGAGACAGAGCAGCCCCACACACACTCATGCTAGACAGACGTACAGCATAGACAGAAGCCTTTCCCGACCGTGCAAACAGCACCCCCACTCTACCCCCCACACACCACCCTCCCGCTCCCGACCGTACCCCACCACCACCACCACCACCACCACCGGTACAGCAAGCAAGCGTACGAACACTACGCAGCTTACTGCACACGCAGCCAGCGCGGCCGCAGTGGCGGCGGGCCAGGGCCAGGGGGATATGTTTTGTGGCGCCGCACGCCCCTCCCTCCACCATTCCGAGCCTTGTCACTGCCAGCTCCGGTGGACCGAGCGAGAGGCCAGTGGGATTATTATTACTACTACTACTTGTAGGCTAGGTGAGTTCACTTTCCGCAGTCTGCTGCATTAACTGCCTGAAAGCTTTACTTCGCCAACGAAAAGGAAACTTTCTCTTCAGCCCTGCTGTGCAAGAAGCCAGAGCCGAAGTCCAAGTCTCACTCCCTCACTCACTACAACAACTACAACTTCGATCCTCGCGTCTTGGGACTTTGGAAAAGAAACACAAAGTTTCTTCGCAGCGTGTGTTGTACACGGGTTGTTGGATCGAGCTACAGAGCTGGTTCGTGGTTGGTTGCTCCTGTTTGAAAGTGTTGAAGGGGAGTTTTGCTCACTTCCTTGTCAAGTTTGACGGGTGGTATTTGTTTGCAAGTTCTTCTGTGTTTGTTCGCGAGGTGGATGACTGGTGGACACAAGACGTGACATCTTGGTCGGTGTTATTATTCTCGTGTGGTGAGTCGTTGGAACTTTTTTGTTTTTCTTTTAACAACATTCAAACATTGGCTTGTCATTTTCTTGTCTGGCAGCTTGATAACCTGGTGACTGTCTCTTTCTGCGGTTAGAAGTCATCATTACTGGACTGAACAATTGCCGGCTTGTTAACTTTCAGTTGTTATTGGCAATCGCACACGTAGCAAGCAACAAAGTGACGTTGTCGTCTTCGGCTGTTTTTCCAAAGAAATTATATGTACACACTTTGGAAAAAGAAAATTTCGATATCCCAGTGCTCTACAGTAATAACGACTGACAGTACTGCCATTTCTCTCTGCTGCATGCAACTGAGGAACAGCGATGGCAACACAGAGACCTTGACCTGACTGCCAGCAAAAGACAAAACGAGTGAAGCGTTGTCTGCAAATCAATACATCGTCAGCAGCGTGAAAACTGCGCGCAGATGTCAGTGTTGTAGTCTTTGAACTGTTCTTCAGTAAACAATACAGACCTGTTTTGCTGCATGTGCGTTCCTCATTCTTGAAAATATAACAGTTTTACTGTTGACTTTGAACTTACTTCGTCACTGTTAGATAGCGTTTGGGCGGTTTCCTTCTCCCCACTTTTAACCAGTTGATACATTACAATTGGAGAGAGCATAAAGATGGGTTTCAACCAGTGCAGTGGCTCAGCTGTTCTTCAGCAAAGTCGATCCAGTCAAGTTCATTATGTTTCGGTGCTGATGCTGATGTTGTTCTGCTGCGTGCACCCCACCTTCCCCTGCCCCAAGAGCTGCTTCTGTGCGCCTCACAGCAAGACCGTCAACTGCGCCAACAAGGGCCTCACCTCCATCCCTGAAGGCATTCCCTATGACACCATCGAGCTCGTCCTCGACCAGAACTCTTTCGAGAACCCCGTGCTGACCCGCAGAAACTTCACCAACCTGGTCAAACTGCAGGCGTTGTACATGAACCGCTGTGGCATCGAGACCCTCGCTGCCAACACGTTTGCAGACCTGACCAATCTTCAGTGGCTGGGCATCGGCTACAACAAGATTACCTTCATTGCTGATAACACGTTCAGTGGCCTGAACCTCAAACACCTGTTCATCAACGACAACAAAGGCATCCAGCTGTCTGAAGGGGCGTTTGAAGGCATGACCACGCAAGGACTGTACATGCACAACAGCGGTATGTCCAAACTGTCCGTGAATGTGATGTCTCCTCTGAACGGAACTCTGAGAACCCTTTGGCTGTATCAGAACAACTTTGAGTCCTTCTCCGAGGAATGGCTCTATCTGTTCAACACACTTGGCCACCTCAGGCTGGGAGGGAACGCTTTCCATTGTAACTGTGAGATTGGCTGGCTGCACAAGTTCTTCAAGAAGCATTCCTCTGTCTTCTCAGGGGGTGACCTACCAATCTGTGCCACCCCTGCCCTGGTGAGAGGCAAGCAGTTCAACAACCTGACCGCAGACGACTTCAGATGTGACCTGCCCACATTCCGAAACGTGGACGCTGTCTTTGAACGTGAGATGGGCAAGCTGACATGTCAAGCACGAGGGGACCCCACCCCGACCCTGTACTGGATCCGTCCTGATGGAACCACCGAGATCTATTCCCCAGCACGTGAAGACACGGAACAGACTGTGGGCATCCTCTACATGACCAACGTCAAGCTGACGGACAGCGCGCGCTACAAGTGTGTTGCCAGCAATCCCGCGGGCAATGTCACCTTCTCCCTCAACGTGGTCTGGCCCGCTACTCCCCCTCCTCCCCCAGTTCTTCCGATGCTTCCCAGAACAACCCCGAAGAGCTTCCACCATCCCAAGAGCAACGTAATTGTGGCCGACCGTGCCACGCCCAGACCTTCAGGCAGCTGGCAGTTCAGGGACCAGGCTGTCAAGGCAGAGAAGAAACCCTACGACTGGGGCATCAACAAGCCTGAGAAGAAGCAGTTTGACAAGATGGAGGACGATGAAGTGAAGACCATGAAAGACGTGGATGTTCGTTTCACCATTCTGGACCTGGTGGGAGCTGTGGTGGGCACTTTCGTCATCACCCTTCTCCTCAGCATCATCGGCGCCAACCTGTATATACGCCACAAGGAGAGGCTGGCGGAGGACCACTACTCGGTGCCGGACTGCAAACCACCCCTCGCCCCGGCTCGACTCTACATCATGGGTGAAGATGGCGAGAACCGCATCAGGATGCTCAACCACCATGGACGCCCTGAGTGCCCCACGTGAAACCAAGTGCTCAAGAACTGGTGTTCCCTCTCTCCGAGAAATCCTTTGGGATTTCTGACGCACTTCACTGGTAGGCGGCATCCTGGACTGACCTGGACTCGACCGACATAGATTCCATATCCCTGTGGACACAAACAACAGCAACTTGCCAAAATGGTGTCTGACCAATTGTGTGTGTGTGTCGGACTTGCAACATGACTGCAAACCGTTCATGTCGAACTCGTCCACACCAGAACTTACCACTGACGTTGAACACACCATCCAGACTATTGCTTCCACAGCGATGTGTTCTTCAGTTAAGTGATACTTTGGTGCACCCTTAACGCTCACATGTAGTGCTGGGGTAACTACATAACCGGCCATTGTGGACTGTGGCAAACAACAACACCCACCCCCGCCCCCCCAGGCCCCGCCCTGCCCCCACAAAAACTGCCAAGCCGGTCACTCATCACCCACGCCTCGTGTCATAAGCCGCAAACAAGTGCTTGGCGTGGTGTGAAGAACTTCCAGATGATTTAATTAACTGTTGTTGAACATTGTTGAACGTGTGTGTACACTCGATTCCTCTGTGTCCTTATCTCTGTGTGATCCTGTACAGAAGAACAACAATGGCTTTCATCATAATCATCATCATCATCAACATCATCATCATCTTCATTCTTCTTCTTATCATTATTATTATCATTATCATTATTACCAACTGCTCGGACAAACTGGCCACGTCACGCCCATTGCGAACAGTGTGGGCGCAAGATGATTGCAAATATTGTCGTCTACATGAAAAAAGGTCGTATTCATGGTCACTTTCATCGCGTGATATGTCGTTGGATTCCGTGGTGGCATGTTGCTTTCCTGAACACGATGATGATAATTATGGCCACACGAGGAAATCAAAACGTGAAATTCCATACCCAGCTTTAAAACACAATGACGTAATGTGTGTGTATGTACTGTCATGATTATGATCTTCGTGTTTTCTTCTTCATCAGCATCATTATCATCATTATTATTAGTAGTAGTACTTCATAAAATGATATTGTTGTTATAACTGTTATTGTTATTATATTTGGAGAATGGTATGAATTAGTATGTCTTGTTGAGAGTTCAAATGTATGTGTGCATCAGCACACTATGTAACACGTTGTCTACATGTACAGATTTTGCCAGAAACAAAAGAACGCATGTAGTTGTTAAACAACAAATGTGCAATATGGTGGTACTCTTGCCTGGCGTCTTGCTTATGCTACGGTATGTAGCATGTAGCTGTACTTTCTGTTCGTGGTTATGGCTGCAATATTTTGGGTTGGTTTCCTTTGTGCTCACACACACACACACCCGCACACACACACACACACACACACACACACACACACACACACACACACACACACACATATATATATATATATGTCATAATTGTTATACATGCAAAGAATGTAGCTTTCACAAAAACAGAAGTCCAAAGTCCAAATACGGATTCAACAAAAATGAGTTACAGAACTGCACTGTGTTTATGATAAGGACATGCTAAGTCACACGGCAATACGATGATCACGTGGACATAAAACGGAATTTGTTTAATTTTCATGGAAGGTGTTGCAGGTTAATTAATCAGATTTTTGTTCATGCGATCGCTTTCTTGACACGCCTCGTTGTTATCGCGTTTCGCTTAATCACTGTTTTGTCTCATGTCTTTGTTCAGTAGTATCCAGCAGGAAATCACAACTTTTAAGTGAAAACTAAAAATCCGCTTTGTATACGTATTTACGGATTATGCTGGTGTGACTTGGGTTATGAAAACCGTTTCTCCCTCACACACACACACACACACACACACACAATATATATATATATATATATACACACATATACGCGCGCTAGTTATTGAATCAGTGTTTATATATAGCACACACATTCATGAAAATCATATTCTGCCAAAGATAATTTGTTGTTTCGGGTAAGGGGCATAGCTATACAAACAATGGTGTGTATTTTAGACAGTATATCCCCAGAATGTGTGTGTGCTGGGGGGAGAGGGAGGGGACTCAACTCTACATTTTTGACCGAGGTTTGAATTGAGTCAGTTATATTGCTTTTTTTTTTCTCTCTTCCTTTTGATATCATTTTAGGATATTGCTTAATTTGGTGTACGGCTTTCGACTCTCTCTCTCTCTCTGTCAGTGTGTGTGTGTGTGTGTGTGTGTGTGTGTGTGTGTGTGTGTGTGTGTGTGTGTGTGTGTGCGCGCGCGCGCGCTTCTGGTTACAACGTCCACGTACATTATAACTGAACACGCGGTTGTTGTTTTTTTTTTTCTTTTTTCCCCCCCTTTTTATATTCTGTTCTTGAAACGATCATACAAAGTCGCAGTTGCATGTGTTTTGTTTTACTTCACTTATCTTTACTTTGCATTAAAAAAAAAAAATCTTTATTCCTACCAAAGATAACACTGACGTTCGGATGTTTAATCTTCGATGTCTGATTCTTCTTCATGTACCAAACGCCTTCTAATCATTTGCACGGCATTGCGCTATTCCCCAAATTCAGCCCCTTGAGAAATTGAGAAATTATTATTACTGTTATTATTATTATTATCATCATTGTTGTTAAGATTATTATGTTTGTAAATTCCCGTGAAATTTGATTCAGGTCTGTCCATGGTGTGTGTGTGTGTGTGTGTGTGTGTGTGTGTGTGTGTGTGTGTGTGTGTGTGTGTGTGTGTGTGTGTTTGCAATCCATTATACATACATATATATATATATATATATATATATATATATATATGTATAAGATTCGTAACATGTACAGGTGAAAGCGGATCTTCGCCAAAATTTGAGGAACTCAGCTGGTCCAAAGGAAGACAATTACGTGTTGGTTTCAAAGGCTTGATCTACTGCTGTTGGGGGAGAGAGAGAGAGGGGGGGGAAGTGGTGGTGGTCATTGTGTCTAATGGCGCACGAGGGTGTCCACTGAAGAGATGTAGACAGGTCACAGACTTTGAGAAGTTCAATTCTCTTCTCTGATCCATTGAGTTCCCTTATGTTTTGGGTGCCGATTAGTTCCCTTGATATTGTGATGTAAGTTACTTCCCTTATGTTGGGAAACGTTAGTTCACCGAAGTTCCTTTTGTTTTCTGTAAAAAAAAAGAAAAGAAAAAAAGAGAGAGAATTTCTTGATACATATACAGTGTGTGTGTGTGTGTGTGTGTGTGTGTGTGTGTGTGTGTGTTTCTCAGCAAGGTTTACAAAGCTGTTCGTGAATCTGTGCCTCGGATATTTTTGGTCGTGTTTCCGTCCATGAACAGACAGAAATGTGTTCAGGTTTAATAAAAAAAAAAAAAAAAAGAAAGAAAAAAAGACCATTGCTCTCAAGGTCTCTAACCAAATACACATTATCATATGGTTTTAGTCTAGCTCTCCACATCGGCGATAACAGAGCCACCGATTTTACTTCAATATGATAATTTGACAGTGGAGTCCCAACATAAAAAAAAGCCCAGTTAATGCAAATACCAACAAGATGTATTCAAAAGCTGCAGCGTGTGCCATAGTTTGAAAAAAAATCACAATGCTCTCACCAGAATAAATCTACGATGTACTAAAATAATATCAATGTTAAGTTAAAAAAACAAAACAAACCCAAACAAACCCGAACAAACATTCCTTTTAATGACAGCCAGCCCTCTCCGCCCTACACAAGAAAAGCAGAGTGTTATCATGGCTTGACGATCAGATGTCTCCCTTGACAATCTGCAGTTTCAGAATGCTGTACTTTGTGGCTTTACTTTATTCTTTATTTTATTTTATTATTATTAAGAAATGTTTTCTTTTGTATGATGGCAATACCAACGATTTAACAGACTGTTTCTCCGTGCTAATTGCTAATCAATGGAAACTTCATTATACGTTAGCCAGCCTTTAGGGTTGGCTGGGTTGCTTCAAACTGTTCACATATGTGTATTGATTTTTAATTATTGCTTATGCTCCTTGCCTTATTTAGTGTTGAGTTGAACTATGTTCTCTCTCTCTCTCTCTGTCTGTCTGTCTGTCTCTCTCTCTCTCTCGTCTCTCTCTCTCTCATCGACTCTCTCTGCACCTGTGTATTGAACAAAGCCAAACTGAAAAATGCATATGTGAGGCAGAGCCATAGAAACAGTATTTTTTTTTTTTAAATAAATTTTTCAAGTTGTCTTTAATATTTGTTTTTCTTTCAAATTGATGGCCATGTTTTCCTATACGAAATATATTATATTGCTTATTTACGTTCTTTTATTGTGTTTAACCCTCATCATCATACTAATAATTTTGTTCCATTGATGTTAGTAATGTGTTTAAAAAAAACAACAAAACAACCACCCAAAAAACCGTGTACGCTGTATTTAAGTTTAGGGCGATCTGGACCATTCTCTCACAGACCGAACGTCTTTGTCTGCTGATGCTTCGCGGTATAGACACGTGTTTTGTTGTTATTGATGACGGGCGCAATAGCCGAGTGGTTAAAGCGTTGGACTGTCAATCTGAGGGTCCCGGGTTCGAATCACGGTGACGGCGCCTGGTTGGTAAAGGGTGGAGATTTTTACGATCTCCCAGGTCAACATATGTGCAGACCTGCTAGTGCCTGAACCCCCTTCGTGTGTATACGCAAGCAGATGATCAAATACGCACATTAAAGATCCCGTAATCCATGTCGGTGTTCGGTGGGTTATGGAAACAAGAACATATCCAGCATGCACACCCCCGAAAGCGGAGTATGGCTGCCTACATGGCGGGGTAAAAACGGTCATACACGTAAAAGCCCACTCGCGTATATGCGAGTGAACGTGGGAGTTGCAGCCCACGAACGCAGAAGAAGAAGAAGAGAAGTTGTTATTGATACGCCATAACCCTCTTTAATGGTGGGTTTTGTTGTTGTTTTCTGGATTGTTAGTTTTTTTTCCACTAGTGTGCACGTTACTTAACACCCTACCCGAAAACTACGCCACAAGGAGGATTTCTTTCTGGTTGTCTTCTGTTTTGTTTTTAATCACCCTAGATTCTTTCGACTCCAAACGTTCAATCTCTAAGAAAATAGAATCTTGGAGGAGAAGTGAAGGGAGGGAGGGGGTGTGGGGGGGTGGGATGGGTGGGTGGTGGGTGGTGAAGGAGGCTGCAGGTTTGACGGGGGGAGGGGGGAGAGGTGGAGGGGGGGGGGGTGGATGAAAACCGCTTCGACAGAAATACGGTTCCAATCTGTTTTCTGTTGGCTTGGTGTCATGACGATTTCGGATACGGTGCTGCGAAATGGAGTGAACACTCTTTCTTTCTTTCTTTCTTCTTTTCTCTCTCTCCCCCCAACCCCTTAACCTTTTTGTGCTTAAACTGTATAGGTGTGTGGATGTTTTCAGACATGTTCTTTATCTTTTCTTTTTTCTTTCCTAATATTTTCCTGTCACCGCTTGCCAGGTGCCTCCCCCCTCTCCCTGTGTGTGTGTGTGTGTGTGTGTGTGTGTGTGTGTGTGTGTGTGTGTGTGTGTGTGTGATTTTTTTTCTTTATTAAATTTTCGTACCTATTTCAAACATAGTTTTCAAATCTCTCTCTCTCTCTCTCTCTCTCTCTCTCTCTCTCTCTCTCTCTACCGCTTCCCCCCTCCTCACTCTGCTGCCCCCTTCCGCCCCTCTCTCTCTTTCTCTCACTTCGCCGAACACTTTGATCGGAGACGTGCGCCGGGCCCCGTTCTTTTCGAAACGGCCGATATAAATAACCTTGACCTTTGACACCTCTGTGGGCTCACCGCGGATGGATGGACTGCTGGTCAGACCGCATGCGGAGGTTGACCTTTTGGATGCAAATGAGGGACGACCACAAGTCGGCATTTCAGGCTGGGGGGGGGGGGTGGGGGGGGGGGTACAGACATTCAGAGCTTTCTTTTTTTTGGTTATCGTCTGTTTAGGATGCTATGGTGCTTTATATATGTAAGGCATCTAGCTAGATGTATTCATGACAGCTATTGGGGGATTAAAAACAATCAACAATCACGTTTGAGTGTGTCATGGGTATCAAAGCTGAACAGGCTGAATCCCAAAATTTCTGTCATATCGAACTCCGGAATGCATTATCACTGCATTCTTGTCTTCAAACGAGTTTAATATAATGATGAATTTTAAGCAACACCGCATTTTTCTGTGGCTCCTAGACTTAGTTGTTATGAAGGGAAAGCATTAAACAACAACAACAATGATAATAATAATGATAATGATAACAATAATAATAATATTGTTGTTAGTGGTGGTATCACTATTATGTTCAGGAACACTAATTTCGGTGAATATCCATGTCGGTAATGGGAACTATTAGGGTTTCAAGAAGGTTTTTTTTTTCTCTTTTTCTTCTGTCCGTCTATCAATATCGACGACTAAAACTTTGTACTTTTCTCTCTACCCCTAACTTCATACTAAGCTGCTAAACTTGACAGACATTGTGGCGTCAGCGAAACTTTCCACACATTGGAATCCATTAAAGCGAAGACAAACCCAGTGCCTTACCGCTAAGCAGAGAAGGTAACTCTGTACGCGAGTGTTAACCACAGTGAATTGTGTGCCCTGTTAACCTTTTTAGAAAGCCTGGCTGTCAACCATGATTTCGGTCTGAGCGAGTCCCCTCTCACAGACGGCTTTCAAGGTAACAGCGTTTTAGCTTGTGTTGCCCGTGAGCGCGGAGCTGGAAAAGGCCTTTGATGGTATCTCTGTCCCCTGCTAACGGGGCTTGAACTGTTACAGGGGAGACCCAAGCGTGTCCAAAGGCCAAATTGAACACCATTGTCTCGGGTTCCTGTTTCATGACTTGGGAGAGGAGAGGAGAGGAGAGCCACTGGGGCCAGAGATGGCGAGATAGGACTGAGGTTGGCGTAGGCGGCTTTGTGGAAATGGGCGAAGGGAAGGGGCAGACGCCAAGGTGGGCTGAAGCGTGTACAGTAGCCTTTCAAACTTTGGGCATCCACACCAGTCGACAAAAGGGGATTGGATACAAATTTCAGAGACAACCTGACCCTCTTGCCGACCCTGTTCTGGGCAGGAGGGAAGGGAAGGAGGGAGGAATGGAGAAGGGTGTGGGTGTCTGTCGCCAGCTCTTTCTCAGCTGATTTCCGGTTATAAAGAGCATTAATTTCTTTCCCAAAGACTCAATCATCGGCTGTAACGAGGATTTGATTTTAAGATAATAATACCCCCTCCCCCTCTCTCCTCCCCTCCTCTCTCCTTCGCTGTGGCGTGGCAGCGAGAGTCCATTTTTATCCCAGATCAATGCTGTTAGGGCGGGGAGGCTGTCAACGGCTGAACTGGTCACGGTCACCCAAAGCTGAGAAGGGAGTCAGACCGAGGGTCCATTTTGTCATGTTGAGGGCGGTGTGGCCTGTCATTGTCCCTCGAATTTATTTTGATTTTTTATTTTATTTTGTGGACCATGTACAATCTCTCTGCAAGGTTCAGACTGGCTTTTCTTTTTTTCACGCGTGCCCCTATAACTTGGAATCAGAATGTTTGTCCTTTGGTAAGCTGGTCAGGTCTTGGTAAAGGGACCATAGACACCTTAGCGTCCACGTCTGTCAACGTCATACCCCCTTCCCCAATCCAGATGTGTTTTCTTTACATCCTGATTTTGACGTTATTTTTTTTCTTCAGTTGCGCAAGTTTACGTTAGTTGGTTAGGTTTGGTTAGGAACATACTATTCAGTTAATTTCACTTGAGGTTACGTACGAAAATCGATTCTCATTTGACATAAGTATTTTGTCTGCTGCTTCCTTTGAACGTAAGCGTGATTGTTCACCCGTATCAAAGTCGACTGAACGTAATGTTTTACGTTGAAACCACTGCGAATGAGTACATTTAGCTGTGGACAATGATTGGTGCAGGAAAAATATGTCTGAGTTTGTGCACTCACAGCGTCCTTGAAAATCTTCTGCATTCCAGCAACAGGGAACAGAGAGAGAGAGAGAGAGAGAGAGAGAGAGAGAGAGAGAGAAGAGAGAGAGAGAGATTGATTTATTGATTGGTTTTTGTCGCCCGATCTTAACTTTCTTTCTGAAGAACTGCCACGTTCGCAGTCACCGGCCACCGTCACCACAAACTTTAAAAAGAATTTTTTTTTTTTTAGAGGTTTATTCACTCGTCAGCTCACGTCTCTCCCCCAACCCACCCCCACCCAACCCCCACTCCCTACAAAGCAGCACAAATCCATAATCCACACAATAGCAACCCCATAGCCTGGACTGGGGGTAAACGGGGAAGGTAGGAGTGGGGACGAGAAGGGAGAGAGAGAAAGAGAGAGAGAGAGAAAAAAAGATTATTGGTAATCTTGGTCCCGGACTCGACTCCCGTAAAGCAAACCTGTCGCTGCCACATATGACACGAAGAACGTGGCAGTCTGAAAGCAGATGGAAGACTCGGATACTATAGGGAGAGGGTGGGGATGCAGAGTGAGGAGAAGGGTGGGGGTAAGGGCTGGGAAGGGTGGGAGAGGGTAGGAAAGGACTTGACGCTCCTTCGGGCTCTTCGCTTGTTGGCAGTTGCTTTTGTTTGGAAGGAAGAGCGGGCGAAAGGGGGAGGGAGGGGGGCTTAGGGAGGGGGGTTGGGGCAGGGATCAGGCAGACGCGGACGTTGAGGGAATCAGATTTAGCGTGGCGGACACCTGGTCGAGGGTGTGTGTGTGGAGGGGGGGGGAGTGGTGGGGTGTGGAGGGGGGGTGTGTTGAAGGGGGTGGGGTGGAGGTGGGGGGGGGGGGGGGGCATTCGTGGCCGTTCAATCTTCCGGACGTCTTTTGTGAACGTCATGGTGTGCTGCTAAGTGGGGGCTAAACGAGCGGCGGAGGAACCCGTCTGGGTGCTAAAAGGGGGGAAAGGTGGAAGGAGGGTTGTGGGGTGGTCGGGGGGATGGAGGGTGGTGCGAGAGAAAGAGAGAGAGAGAGAGGGGTCCCTCCAGGCTTTGACTGTTTGTGTACGCTGTTGTTAACAGGGCCGGTCCTCCACACCGAAGCCTTTTTGACTTGAGGAGGGCAGTGGCCGGGTGGATGAGGTTGAAGACTGCTTGCTAGGGATTTAAACCTGTGCGCGTGAAGTGGTTTTAAAGGTATCGGGCTACTTACCGATGTTGACGTTTCTCCTCGGTTTTCAAGTGTTTAGCAACAACAGAAGAAAAGGGTTGCTCGTAATCTGTAAACCTGTACAGTACCAGTTCTCTCTCTCTCTCTCTCTCTCTCTCTCTCTCCCTCTCACTCTCTCTCCCGCCTTTCAATCTCTCTCTCTCCCTCCCCCGCCTTCTCTCTCTCTCTCTCTCGATCGCTCGGTCAGGGTACTGCTTTCGAGGAATAACGTTTCAGCTACACAAGGCAACACACATAAGGATGATAACCACCCTAAGACTTTAAAAGCACGTCAGTGTTATTTATAAATTTTATTTTGTCAACAGCATAAGTAAGCGACTAACCAGTCAGGGTGTCGGTTGAGGAAGGTGAAGAAGAAGGGATAGGGGAGAGGGTGAGGGTGAGAGGTCAACACAGCAAGGGAAAAGAAACAATCTGAGTTGTCAATAGGATCAAAGGCTATTGTCCCTGACCTTTCCGCCCCCATTTTCCCCCACTCTCCATCTCCTTCCTCTCTCCGAACCAACACCCACACCCACGTCCCTCAACAACTGTTTCAACACCAACATGGCTAAGAACCAAACCGTTACAATGTACGCAAAAAAAAAGGAGGAGATTTCCGTTCGTTCCGGCCGTTCTTTTTACCGTTTTATGTCCCACTCCCCTTCACCACCACCTTCCCTCTAACCTCCTACGCCTCACCCTCATTCCCTCAAAGCTGATTGTGTAACCGCACGACTGTGCGTAGCATCTCAATTTATTATAATTATTATTTTATTATTTTTTTAATTATATTTTTGTTTTTATAAATGTTTCCTTTTGCGTGGACCGTGTACAATCTCAAAGCCAGGGGTCCATTCTGGCGATTTCCACGTGTGCCTGCCCCCTAATTCCCGGCGTGTTTGTCTCCAGGCTAGCACATAGCAGGGTAAACGTGAGGTCAGGTTCATCAAAGAGGTCCACCCTGTAGTGCTGTGAGCGTCGTGAAGGGGGGTGGATGGCAAACGAAACTTGTAGAACTAATTAGATGACTGGGTTGAGTAGAATTAAAAACAGAATTGTTTGCGACATCTCTCTGTCTGTAAATGTTTCCCAAATGAGCATTTCATAGCTGCGGTCAGTTTCTTGCTGACTTTCTGATCTTTTGACGTTTTTTTTTGTTTTTTTTTTGTTTTTTTTAAGGAAGGGGGATAATTTGAAGGTCTGGTAAGATTTAAAAAAATCTTTTCTCTCATTCCCATTAAGGCGTGTGACTTATAGTAATGCCTTCTTTGTCATTGTTTAATGATGATGATGATAATGAGGTTGATTTGTAGGGACAGACAGAGGAAACTGATCAGTTCAGTTGTCAATAGAACAATTTACAATAAAGTTCACACACACACACACACACACACACACACACACACACACACACACACACACACACACACACACACCAACAACAACAACTTTTTCTCTACCTTTGCTCCTCTCCCTTCCCGGCCTCCCCTCCATCTCCCACCCCCATCCATGCTTCCTCCTTCCTCCCCTCCTCCCCTCCCCCCCCCTTCCCCCTCCCCCCCCCCACACACACACGCATGGACTGCACTGCATCAGCAGCCCACCTTCATCCATAGTTAAGAGACCGAAGAAAAGTACAAGGGTTGCCCGGGTCGGGGCGGGTCGATGAATAACGCCTCTGGGTGAGTGAGCAGCCGGCGGAGGCTGAACCAGAAAGAAAAGTGCACGTGCGCGCACGTGGGCAGGCCATGGCTGCCTCGTAGCTTATCTCATCGACAGTTATATTGCTTACGCCAACCATCCAACCAACGATCTACTTACTGGTTTGGTCTAGTTTTGTTGTTGTTGTTGTTGTTGTTTTATACTCACAACGAAACCAAATTGTTAGGGCAGGAGTGTGTGTGTGTGTGTGTGTGTGTGTGTGTGTTTGGGGAGGTGGCGGTGGGATGATTACAACGATGGTGATGATGATAATGATGACTATGATGATGACGTATGTTGACGATAGGATAAGGAGGGAATGGAGTATGACGATCGCAATCTTAATTTGATGAAATACAAGCGGGGAAAAAAATGTTGATAGTGATGGGTGACGATGATGATAATGTTGATGATGATGATGGTGATGATGATGATGTTGAGATGCGTTTAAATCAAATGCTAACTGATAAATATGTTGATGATGATGATAAATATGATGACGATAATAACGATAACGATGATACCAATAACACTGTAAGCTCTTTACGACCAACCACTTTTGTCTCGCAGAATAACCATACGAAAGGCGAAGCTGTTCTACTACAATAGAAATAAGGAAAGAAAGAAAGGTGGAGAGAAATGCAGAAAGAAAGAAAAAAGAAAGAAAGAAAGAAGGAGAAGAAGAAGAAGAAGAAGATGATGATGAAGAAGAAAACAGCACAACACAACGCTGTGATTAAAGTTATCATTGCTTTTTTTTTTTTTTTAATTTTCAAGTGGATGAGTTGATTGATGAGTGGATGGAATTAGTCCCCCCCCCCCCCAAAAAAAAAGAACAAAAAGAAAAAAAGTTCGTTTCATAATATTTTGTTACTGTTTTTTTTTTTCACCGAGATTTAAAAACTGTAGTTTTTCTTTCTTTCTTCTTCTTCTTCTTTCTTTGCTTTCTTTCCCGGTTGTGTAACTGGGACAAACACAAAACTGTTTCTATGGAAACGGTGGACGAATGACGCACATCGGCAGAAAACCAGATATGAGAAAATGCCTCAACTGCACAGTTTCTCTTGGAGACGATCTTCGTGAACTACGGATAAACACGCAGACATCAATAACCTTCTCTCTCTCTCTCTCTCTCTCTCTGCCCGTCTCTCTCCATTTCTCGCATAGGCATGTAAATTAGTGCCCGTGCTTCCCACAACAACAAAGTGTATGTAGATCACGGTTGGTGCTATTATTACTGGAACTCAGTGTAAGCTGTAAACCAGACTTGATTTGTTGGTTTGTGTGGGTTTTTTTTTTTTTTTTTTTTTTTTTTTGCGGTATCTCGTAAACCTTTAGCATGGTGTTTGGTGGTTTTATTTTATGTTATTTGAATATTTTAATGTATTTATTTATTATTTATTTATGACGTAAGTTAGTTATTTTATGGGTTTTTTTCTTTTTGCTCACGGGGCCCATAGGACCACCTTCGTGGCTGAGCTTCAAACAACGTGGCTTAATCATGATTAGACTGAGAGTCATCATCCCCATCTTCATATTAATTAGACCCCTCCCCCCGCCCCCCCCCGCCCCCCCGCAGCCCCCACTCCCCCTTCATCCCAAACTCTTGATTTACCCATTCCATCCATCCCGATCACATGACGTCCGTTCGTGGCCTTGTGTCACGTTTTCTCCTCTACCCACGCCCCCTCTTCCTTCTCCTCTTCTTCCTCCTTCTCCTCCTCCTCCTCCTCCTCTTCCCTCTTCTTTTTCTTACAGCCGACTCCATCCTCATCCTTCTCCCCTTTGCAAGTGGAAGGAATGGAAGGAGGGACGAGGGGGAGGGGAGGGAGCAAGAAGGTAGGGGAGGGAGAGGGGGAGGGGGAGGGGGAGGGGGGTGCGGTAGGGGAGGGGGTGTGGGGGGGTGAGAGGCAAGTTAATGGTTTGCCCCTAAGGTCGTTATAACATTGCTCAATAAATTGTGTTTCCATTTGCCCACCGTTACCGCGCAATCCGTTTGTGACGAGCGCTTGATTGCTGGACTTGATTTTTTTTTTTTTTTTTTTTAGTTTACGCGCGCGCGCGTGTTGTGTGTGTGTGTGTGTGTGTGTGTGTGTGTGTGTGTGTGTGTGTGTGTGTGTGTGTGTGTGTGTGTTGATGATCATTGCAGTAATGATTATGATTCCGCTAGACCACTGTAATAATAATAATAATAATAATAATAATAATGATAATAACGATAATGATAATAATAGACACAACAACGTTTGATGAATACAATAACGAAACAGTTATCCGATGGCGTATCCCCTTTTTTTTTTAATTATTGATTTTGCGTTGTATGATAACATTTGATTTCATAATTTTTTTCTCTCCTTAAAGTCCGTTTGATGTATTTTGTGGCACCATTCATTATCTTGGCTTTCAATTGACCCCCCACTCGTTGAAGGACCATACATCTGTTGTTGCCTTTGAACCCACTGTGTACTGAATATGCCGAAAGAGCTGGATGGTGGTGAAGAGAGGTTTCAATGCAGGGCTTGTACAGGAATGCGTTGACGATGTATGAGAGAGCTTTAACTCCTTTCATTCGGGGCGAACCATGCGGGGTGGTTTTTTTTTTTTTTTTTTTTGTACGGTACTTCGGTGAAGAAAGTGTCATCGGAATGAAACACGGACAGAGAGGGAGACCAATATTATGTTTCTGAATATTTGCCACGTGATTTTTTATTTTATTTTAATGTACATAATGAACTTCTGTGGTACGTACCATGTCTGTCACTGGAGACCTCGTGTGTTGAAGTTTTGCTCATCGTCATTCTGTGGTTACATTGCCGACGGAAGTTGTTTGGAGTGTATGCAATATTATTGTGTGTGTGTGTGTGTGTGTGTGTGTGTGTGTGTGTGTGTGTGTGTGTGTGTGTGTGTGTGGTGCCTGAAAGAGAGAGAGAGAGAGAGAGAGAGAGAGAGAGAGAGAGAGAGAGAGAGGAAGGCTCGTACATCTAACACTTCATCATGATCAAATATTGTCAAAAAAACCCTGAGAATGTAAAGCCACTTGTTGTACAAAAGCCCAATGTATAATAATGTATATATAATATTGTATATAGGACTGCCGAAAAGTAACGCCATTGTTCCATGTGATATTCACACATTTCAAACGACAGAGACGGAGAGGAAACCTTCAAGCTTTTGAAATGAAACCAGTCGAAAGCCAAGGACACTGAGGCCAGGCACCCCATAAGTGATTATGATCATTATTGTTGTACAAAACGT
>NC_134877.1:55744216-55769216 GCF_041734735.1 Babylonia areolata
CCAACGTTCACTCGTACACACGAGTGGGCTTTTACGAGTATGATCGTTTTTACCTCCTTCATGCAGGCAGTCATACTCTGTTTTCGGAGGGGGGTGGGGGTGAGGTATACCGGGTATGTTCTTATTTCCACAGCCCACCGAACGCTGACATGGGTAACAGGATATTTAACGTGCGTATTTGATCTTCTGCATACGAACACACACAAAGAAGGTTCAGGCACTAGCAGGTCTGCACTGACCTGGGAGAAGGGAAAATAACCCCCCACACACACACACCCTTTACCTACCAGGCGTCTTGACGAGGATTCGAACCCGGGACCCTCAGATTGAAACTCCATCGTTTAAACCACTCAGCTGTTGCACCCGTCAAATAGAGTGAAATAAGATAAACAAAAATATATATAACCTGTACCATCAGCCAGAAGTACGAAGTGGATGATGCAGGATATGCAATACTACTACTACCGCTACTACTACTACTACTACTACTACTACTACTACTACTACTACTACTACTACTACTACTACTACTACTACTACTACTACTACTAAATGACAGAACAACCCCAGGCCCAATATAACGGCCCAATAGAATGTTCCTGCAAAGATCATATCACGAACGAAGAAGTTCGAAACAGAATCAGGCAAGTCATTGGGCCCTACGAAGACCTGTTGACCTTGGTCAAGAGACGCAAGCTCAAATGGTATGGCCATGTCATGAGATCATCAGGGCTTGCCAAGACATTCCTGCAGGGCATACACTGCAAGGAGGGAGAAGGAGAGGCAGACAGAGGAAGAGATGGGAGGACAACATCCCAGAATGGACGGGCTTGAGGTTGAGCGACACAATCAGGAGGTTAGAAAACCGAGAGGATTGGAGGATGCTGGTTGCCAGATCACCTGTGGCGCCCCAAAGGTCCACAAGACTACGAGACAGGTGAAGGTGAAGGTGAATTATTTCAGGCAGTTTCAGTTTCAGTTTCAGTAGCTCAAGGAGGCGTCACTGCGTTCGGACAAATCCATATACGCTACACCACATCTGCCAAGCAGATGCCTGACCAGCAGCGTAACTCAACGCGCTTAGTCAGGCCTTGAGACTTTCAGGCAACAGTTATCCACTGACCAGCATATTCGTCTTGATTAATCTATTGCTGTTACGGGCTTTTCATTGCGAATCATTAGTGTCTTTGCAAATGATGGAGATAATGATGGCTCTTTCATCCAGCAATCAGAAAGGAGCTGTTAGCCTGTAGGATGAATTCCTGTTCGAAGGATAGTTCTTCGTGTCATGCGGAGAAGAAAAATAATTAATTGGTGTAACATTCGTTATTGTGAAATAACTATCAATGGCGTGGCGGGAAGGTGATGGCTACTGGGATCTATGAACTCTAAAAAGAAGAACAACAAAACAACAAGAAACCACCACCACCACCACCACCAACAACAAAAAAGATAATTCTATTGAACATGGAACATCTTGTTGGTGCGCAGTGCTTGTGGTACGAAACACCTTCATTAAAAAAAAAAAAAAATTCCCTGATCCCTCTGCTCCACTTCCCCTCTCCCCGAAAAAAAAAAGAAAAAAAAAAGAAAAAAGAAAAAAAAAGTAAATAAACAAATGTATGAACAGATTCTCCTTATCTCATAATAATGATAATAATGTACATTTATTTAGCGCCCTTTCTCTCTAAGAGCTTCATCTTTCTTTCTGTGCTATCCTGTACGTATCTTCCATTCTAAACAATATATATATATATATATATATATATATATATATATATATATTCCTTTGAAATGATGTCGTCATTCAACGGAATCATTTATATATATATATTCCTTTGAAATGATGTCTTCATTCAACGGAATCATCTTTGCAAGAAGATAACACGCCATTCATCACCCTGGCATTTCCGGGCTCTTCCATGTCTAGGACAATGGACACAGTAAGTGTCTGTCGTCTCTGCTAAGCCTGTTTCTATTCTGGGCATTGCCCTTGCCAGTATGGAGATGGGAAATGATGGCTTTGTCAATATGGAATTAGCAGAGACCGTATTTTCTTTGTCGGCTTGTCGGATGCTTTCTTTATGATGTTCAATGGGTGGGAGATTGGGGGTGATTGATATGGATACTTATATAGCGCCTATCCTCGGTAGGAGACCAAGCTCTAAGCGCTTTGCAAACAAGGGGTCATTTACACAACAGGCTGCCTACCTGGGTAGATCCGACTGACGGCTGCCACTGGGCGCTCATCATTCGTTTCCTGTGTCATTCAATCGGATTTCAGGTACGCACACATACACACTCAGACAATCACGTAATATTTAACATTTTACGTGTATGACCGTTCTGTTTATTTACCCCGCCATGTAGGCAGCCATACTCCGTTTTCGGGGGTGTGCATACTGGGTATGTTCTTGTTTCCATAACCAACGGAACGCTGACATGGATTACAGGATCTTTAACGCGCGTATCTGATCTTCTGCGTGCGTATACACACGACGGGGGTTCAGGCACTGGCAGGTCTGCACATATGTGGACCTGGGAGATTGGAAAAATCTCCACCCTTTACCCACCAGTCGCCACCGATATTCGAACCCCGGACCCTCAGATTGAAAGTCCAACGCTTTAACCACTCGGCTATTGCGCCCGGGTGGGGTGAAAGCCTTGCATTTTGCAGTTGGTTTGATGCAGACAAGTAAAACAGTTGTTTGTCATGGACAAGAAATACCGAATGAATTCGCAGGGCTGGTCGTAGTGTGTAGAAAAGCTCAAACAGGAGCGAAAGAAAAGGAACAAAAAAATCACGAACAATTTTTTTTAAAGCATTGTTTGAACAGGTAGCGTGTTATTATTTTCCCCCTCATTCCTAATACCCCGAAGGTTAACAATCCCCTGGGAGCTAATTTCGTGCTCTTGAGGCATTTGCTTACTGCAAGAGGTACGCATATTTCGATTTTTACTTTTATGTCCTCATGCACTGTTGGTTGGTGTAATGCACTGGTGTATACGTATTGTTCATGTGAGGCGCTTAGAGTCCATTATATGGGAAGTTTGCGCCGTAGAGTTATTATGTGTATTATTGTTATCATCATTATTATAAAGAGCACAAGCAACTTAATAGACAGCCAATCACCAACACTATACTTTTATATTCTGAATATTTCTGCGTATTTTGATCTTCTGCATGTATACACACAGAGGAGGTTCAGGCGGTAGCAGTTCTGCACAAGGTTTATTGATAAAATGTACAAATGGGTCCATGCTTCTCTTTCAGGCAATATGATTTTGTGTGAAACCATCATGTATGTGTAATATATGTTGCATTGGTCTTGTAAGTGCTTGAACATGCCATTGGGAAGAAGACAGATTAAAAATGTGAGAAAAATGGAAAAAAAAGAAAGAAAAGACAACAGAAAGGAGAAAAATGATGATGGAAGGAACGGGTGAATGAATTGAGAATGTAATGTGAACATTTAGGAACAACAACAACAACAAAGAAGAAAAAGAAAAGAGAAAAGCAAAGAATCATATCATTCTTATCATATCATATCACTATTTGATAAAACATTTTTTCCTTTTTTTTAAATTTCATTTTGGGTGGCAGTGGTGGTGGTTGGGGTTTCCCTTGAAATATCCAGGCCACTCGAGAATTTCAAATGCTACGAAAAGCTTTTATATATATATATATATACACACGCACGCACTCATGCATATAAGCACAAGCATAAAACGAACAAGTAAACACACCGATACACCACGCTTAAGGATCAGACTCTGCTCTTTTAATCTGCCAAGGGAAAAAGGGACACGACTGAAGATGATGCAACAAAAACACCATGATGGGTGACAAGGGAGAGCAACACTGCAATACCCAGCAGATTAAAAAAAAAAAAAAAAGTAACACACACGATGACACAGTTCAGTCGTTTCTTTCCTTCTTTCTTTTTCCCCCCATGATGACAGCGAACAAAGATGCTGATGCAAGATTACAGAGGCGTCCTGACAAGGGGAGAAGACTCCAAATGTCACACAGAAAGACTTCATTACAGAAAACTTTCAACCTTTGCAGTATTTGGTCTCCAACTCGAGCATCGTTATCGATAATGACCTTTTCCCCCCAGCTCGCAAGCAACAAATGCACCCGACTTTTATTAGTACCACGTTAAGAAGAAACAAATTTGGTTGCCAAGGGGGGGCTATTGGAACGCCGTGGCTCTCATTTTCACACCTTGTTTACAGGAGCTGACCCCCTAAAGAACCTCTCTGTCTTTCGATCGTTAAAGGTCGTTGGCCCAGGCTTTGAGAGATGGGGAGGCAGCATTGCTTCGGCTGTATCGTTTGCCGTTGATGATTCTCTTGACAGTATTGATTTCGCGTTACAGAGCTGTTCACTTCTTGGCACTGAGGTTTTAAGGCATTATTCTACTGCGCAGTTCGTAACACTGAAATGACATTATTTAGAACTTGACTTTAACAAAATCCGGATTTTTTTTTCTCTTTTGTATGTGCAGAATATCTCTGTGTAGTCAGTTTGCAATCACTCTGTTCTGAGAAGGGGGGTACGGTTAATCACATAAACTAGATTTATGGCGCAAATTCTGTATATCATATCAGTTGCACGCATACGGAACCACTGATAGACACTGAGGATTAAATTTGGGAGAAAAATACTACTATCATTAGATACAAGATGTTAAATCTGGAAGAAAAAAAAAACTGGTACCATTTTTGGACACTGAAGGTTAATTGATTCTAGGAGAAAAACAACAACTGTATTATCTCAACTGAGACGATTTAGAAAAAAAGAGGTCAACAACGACCAGTTGAAAAACATCATAATTACTCGCTGTTTGTCACAGGATCTATGCAAAAATATCGCATGCCCTCTCCCGAAATGAGGTCAAACATAAAAAAAAATCACCTTTCACCCATGACATATGTTCTGGATTTTGGTCAAACGTTTCATCACGTCTGCAGTCTGTTCAGATATCAGACTCACAACATGTGGGATGTTTCAAGCGAAGGACACGCGAACAGACATCTCGCAAAAGATGCGACAGTGAGTGTGCTTGATACTGATGCCGTTTCGTTCAGTGGGGTGATAACTGGGTTTGTTATAGATATCGTCAGCATTGACATTCTTCTTCATGTTCCCTAAGGTCCTCACACGGCCGCGGTTATGCAGCCTTTTAGTCCATCATCAACATCATCGTTCTCCTTCCCTTAGACCCTAAACACCTCTTCCCTTCCCCTTTCTCCCCTCCTACCCGCTCCCCTCACATCTCTCAACCTCCAAACGACACGGAAGAGAGGAGGGAGGGAGGAAGTGAGGGAATGAGGGAGGGAGGGAAGGAGGGAGGCAGCCTATAGCTTACCCACTGATTAACTAGGGTTCTGCGTGTTGGCATTATAGACAGGAGGCTTGTTTTTCACCCAATGACGTGCGACTCGACCGGGGAGACGACATTCGACGAAGAAGAAATTTGCAGCATTGGAGGTAATGTACTTTAGTGGGGGGGCTGGGGTGGGGTGGTGGGGAAGGATCTTCGGGGGCTAGAAAACAACGGTATTTATGATGATAACGGCGAAAAAGGTCATCACACCACTTTACCACCTTTTTATGAGAGAAAGAAAGAAAAAAAAACAAGATAGAGAGAGAATAAAAGGTACAAAATGTTATCGATCCTTCTGGAGGTTAGAAGGAGTCTGACGTCAGTAGCAGGCACAGAATGTGGATCAGTAGGCCACTGGGCTGACTCGATGTCTCAGTCCTGGAAATGTCACGGTGTGTGATTACAAACACGTCATGCCGATCGATGAATTACTATTTTTTGATGATTTGTTTCAAGGTGAGAACAAAACCAAACAACACCCCCCACCCCCCACCACCACCCCCCAAAAAGAAGAAGAAAAAAACAACAAACAAAAAAACCCAAAACCAACAACAAAAACAACAACAACAGCAGCAACAAACAAACAACAACAACAACAAAAAACCCACCACCACTCCACATGTTTGTCACAGTGTATGATTACTGCCACGCCATGGCTCAAGGTGAAAATACATAAAATGTATTTGTCACGGTATGTGATTACCGACAGGTCATGCGGTCGATGGATAACTTTTTTCGTTTGTTAGTTAGTTGTTTGTTTCAAGCAGGTAAACAAAAAAAAAAACCCTAACAAAACAAAACACACACTCACCAAAAACAACAACCAGATTTTTGTCACGGTATGCGATTATCGAAACAGTCATGCCAGTCGATGAATAATTATCTTTTTTTTTTGGTTTCAAGGTGAAGAAAGCAACAATAACCCCAAACCAAACCACCACTACCACCACCGCCAACAACAGCAACAAGTTTTGCAGTTCTCATCAAACAAGGGGCATTTCTACGTCTGTTCTTTTCAACGAATACGTCTTCAGTTAAACAGTTAATTTCGTCTTTTAATAGACTAGGATGAAAAATCACAGTCGCTGACTTTTAAAAAGACAACCGATCACCTGATCATCATCAAAAGCAACATCAACAACATCATCAACATTATCATGCCTGCGTCTAGTTCCCTAATAAAGAAGATAATGTTGTTGTGAAAAGTAATTTGTATGAAGGTGGTCAAATATGGGTATGTAAAGCATACATGTATACACACATGCGCGTGCGCGAGCACGCACGCACAACACACACACACACACACACACACACACACACACACACACAAACACAGTGTTCAGTGAGAGAGAGAGAGAGAGAGAGAGAGAGAGAGAGAGAGAGAGAGAGGGGAGAATGAGAGAGAGACAGACAGAAAAAGAGACAGAGACAGAGAGACAGAGAAACAGACAGGGAGGCGGACAGAAGGATAAAGGGTGAAATGAAATATAGCACAATGGAAAAAGGAAAAGCAAACACGTCATGGAATTGTCTTTTGACGAGAGAGGTTAAAAAGAAAGCCAGCAAGCCAAGCAATTCCTAAAGGAAACAAAACAAAACGCACACACACAATACCAAAATACCAAATGTTGAGCAAGAAAAAAAAAAGCAAAAAAAAAAAAAAAAAAGCAACAACAACAACCCTTAAAACAACAACAACAGCAACAACAACAACAAAACCCATGACCCACTCATACAAATACGAATAAAGAGCACTTTAAAAACAAAACAAAACAAAACAAAAAACAAAAAAAAAAAACGAGAAAGAGAGCGACAGAAAGAGAGAGAGAGAGACAGAGACAGAGACAGAGAGACAGACAGACGGAGACAGAGAGACAGAGAGAGAGACAGAGAGAAAGAGACAGATAGAGAGACGGAGAGAGAGAGAGAGAGAGAGAGAGAGAGACAGAGAGAGAGACAGAGAGACAGAGAGAGAACAGAAAGCGAAAACACAAGTTGAGCTAAACCCAAAACACATCGCAACGCAGAACGAAAGCAAAACAAGCGTTAGTTTCGGATTGTCATTTCCAAAGCCACACTGAGGCCTTGTGTCGCTGTATCGGATGACTTCAGTCTAGACCTCAGACAGACAAGAGCGGGAAAAAAATTGCAATGTCACAGTTATTAGCTATTACAAGATAAGTCACGCGCGTGCGTGCGTGCGTGCGTGCGCACACGCAGACGAACACGCGCATGCACAGACGCATACACAGACACATACAATGGAAAAGAAAACAACAACAAACACATACACAAAAAAACCCACATATGCCCGTAAACGCACGCAAACACACACACACACACACACGCACGCACGCAGCCAACCCCACACCCCCCTATGCACACGCACACGCACACACACACGCGCACACACACACACGCACACGCGCACGCACACACACGCACACACACACACACGCACACAAACACACACGCACGCACACACAGTCTCAAACGCACACTCTCACACACACACCACCACCACCACCACCACCACCACCAGCATCACTACCATCACCCCCCACTCACAGAAGAATTTGCTGATCTTGACTGTGTAACCCTATCTGGCAACCCGTTAAAAGTCTGTCTGCAAAGAGAGAGAGAAAGAGAGAGAGAGCAACTGTCGACTCAGCAACTCCCTCAGAACGAGAGTTGTTTTTTTTTCTTCTTCATGGAAACAACTGCAGCAAGTCACGTGCAGAAAACACCCGATGACGATCATGTGGCGGCTCATCAATAGCTTGCAAATTAGCAAGACATCAGCCTCGCTTGGGTGATGAGGCGCACGTTGACCCGGAAAACAAGACCCAAACACACACAGCCCCGCGCAGACGCCAAGGTCGGAATATGAGACAAATATTCTGTTGTTTTTTTTTGTTTTGTTTTGTTTTGTTTTTGTTTGTTTGTGTTTTTTGGAAGGAGGTAAAGGTGAATTTTAAAAAGTGACCAGGTGAACTTTAGGAAAGAAGAAGAAGAAGAAGAAGAGGAAGAAGAAGAAGAAGAAGAAGAAGCAGAAGCAGAGAGAGAGAGAGAGAGAGAGAGAGAGAGAGAGAGAGAGAGAGAGAGAGATAGAGAGACAGAGAGAGAGAGAGAGACAGAGACGGAGAGACAGACACACAGAGACAGACAGAGAGATAATATTAATTTTTTTAAGAGATACCAAAGTGAAATCTTAAAAAAGGAAGAGGTGAAATTATTTTGCTTTTAAGTAAAACGAAATTTAATGCGCGCGATAAAGTTAAAAAAAAAGAAAAAAAAGAAGAACAAAAACAAAAGAAAACGCAAAGAGAAACTCCAGAAAAGTTAAATCTAAAAAGTCACAATGTGGAATGATAAAAGAGGTAAAGTTTAAAATGGCTTAATTGTGAGCCTGATGAAATGTGAAACTCATAAAGAACTTAAATGAAATGAGAAAACAAAGAGAGGCAAAATGAATAAAAGATCATTCTGAATGTGAAATATGAAACCTGTTTGAATGTATTGAACAAAGTTTTGTTTCGATGAAATGTTCAATCATAGATACTTTCTTCACAAAAAAAAGAAAAAGAAAAAAAGAAAAAAAAGAAAAAAAAGAAAAAGAAAAGGCTTACACTTGGTGTATAACGTTATGACTATTCAAAGGGAGGTTATATGTTTGAAAAAGGTTTGTGAAAAAATGAAATATTGGTGCCTATATACGAAACTTGTGGACACACACACACACACACACACACACAGAGAAAGAATATATATATATATATATATATATATATATAAAGATATATAGACTCAGCAATCGAATACTTTATTTCCCTGGAAATGAATCGGTACGTAGTTCGTTAGTCGTTGACCTTTGCATGCGCCATTTCCACTTAAAAAGTATGTAACTATAAAACAAAATTTATAAAGCAAAACAAAACCAACCAACATGGGGTTGATACTCTAACCTTTACTTATTTTGCATTCCACATTCGTCAAACAGTACGTTTATGAGACACCACAGCTAAAACTATTGAGGCAAAGTAACCTGGGATCGGATTTTTTTTTTTTCAACCCTTGGATATTCTGCTTTCCGACCAATTCGGTCGTCACACACACACACACACACACACACACACACACACACACACACACACACACACACACAGAGAGAAAGATTGTTCTACAACTTTTGTCCCTATGTCTGCAAACCAGTGCGTTGATTTCAGGTTAAGCATCTTGTTGCTGATTTTCCACTTCGAAATTTTTTTTTGTTTTTTTCATACCTGTCAACCGATGGTTGAAATGAGGTCGGGTTCCGCGATAAACGTTTGCATCTGGTTGCCGACTTTCTGTCTGAGAGAAAATGAGTTGCTTTCATGTCTGTCAAACACTTGCAAAGAATTTCTGTATGCTGATTGGAAAAAAAGCAACAACAACAAAAAACACACGTCCATACGGACCAGTCGAAGCTGTGCAGACAACAACCAACAACATCAACAATGAAAATAATGACGATGGTGCTAATGATGATAATGATTATAACAATAACAATTATAATAAGCAACAGCAATAACAGCAATAACAATAATAATAATGACAATAACAATATTGATACTATTCAGAATAAAAAAAAGAAGAAGAAGAAAATAATACTGATGAAGAAGATGACAGCAATAACAAGAACAACAACAATGATGGTAATAAAGAACTGAGCATCTGTTGTTTACACACACACACACACACACACACACACACACACACACACACACACACACGCATGCGCGAGCACACACATATACGTGAGAGAGAGAGAGAGGGGGGAAAGAGAGAGAGAGAGAGAGGGAGAGAGAGAGAGAGGTGAAAAAGATGAAGGGGGAGATCGAGAGAAAGAAACAAAGTGAGCGAGAGAGAAAGAAAAAGAGAGGGAGAGAGGTGAGGGAAAGAGAGAGAAAAACAGGTAGAGAGAGAGACGGGCGGGCAGACAGACAGAGAGAGAGAGAGAGAGACAGACAGACAGACAGACAGACAGAGGCTGGCAAAGCTAGCACATCAGGAAAACGAGCCAACAGACCGCAGTTTAAAAAACAAAAACATTGTAAGCGGATTAAACACACACACACACACACACACACACACACACACACACACACACACACACACACACACACACACACAGAGTGTTCAGTGAGAGAGAGAGAGAGAGGGAGAGAGAGAGACAGAGAGAGAGAGATGGATGCAGGGACAGAGACAAAGACGAAGAGACACAATCAGAGGAGTGTGGAGGGGGGGTGGGGGGTGGGGGGGAGGGGTGGGGGTGGGAGGGGGCTGGAGAGTAAGAAAGGCTGTTTACTGGATCCAAATGTCACCGAAGAACACAAAAGGAGATAAAACAATGCAAGGACAAAGGCCGATACATTTCACACAAAAAACCGCAAAAAAACACAAAACAAAACAAAACAAAATACGATCTTCTTCATACAAAGAAGAGACAGGGATAGATCGACAGAACAGATATATAGGTAGATACATACATAACAGACAGACAGATAGATAGATAGATAGATAGATAGATAGATAGATAGAGAGAGAGAGAGAGAGAGTGAGAGAGAGAGAGAGAGAAGGAGCTGGGGGAAGAGAGAGAGAGAGATGGTGATCATAAGAAATACTGAAGTCACTAAGGATGCTCTGAGAAGAACAGCAGAAGAAGGAAGAAGAGGGAAAAAGAAAGAAAGCGAAAGAGAGAGAGAGACAGAGAGAAGGAGAGACACAGACAGAGAGAGATGACAGAGATAGAAACAAAGAGAGACAGAGAGACAGAGACACAGAGAGAGAGAGAGCCTGAGAAAAGACAGAGGGAAGGAGGGAGAGAGAGAAGGAGGGAGAGAGAGACAATGAAAGAAAGACAAACAATGACAGACAGCCAGAGACAGAGAGAGACACAGATGAAGAGACAGACAGACAGGCAGGCATGCATACAGACAGACAGGCAAAACAAGACAAAGGCTGACAAAACAAACACATCAGCAAAATGAACCAATAAATCGGAGTTTGAAAAACACTGAAAGCGGATTGAAACACACACACACACACACACACACACACACACACACACACGCATGCACGCACACACGCACGCACGCACACACAGGCACACAGGCACACACACACACACACACATACACACACACACGCACACACACACATACACACAGAGGCACGCTAAGCCAAATGCATGAGGACGTCAGTGTAACAGATGGACAGAAGATTCCTGAGTTTGTTTCAGGATTTGAGAGAGAGAGAGAGGGGGGGGGAGGGAGAGGGAGAGAGAGTAAAAGGGAGAGGGAGAGAGACAGAGAGAGAGAGAGAAAGGGAGAGAGAGAGGGGGACAAACGCAGAGAGGGAGGGAGACAGAGAGATAGAGAGACAGAGGGGAGAGAGAGAGAGAGAGAGAGAGAGAGAGAGAGAGATAGAGACAGAGAGAGATTGAGAGAGATAGGGGAAGGGAGGAGAGGGGGCTAGAGGGGAAAAGTGCATGTGTCAATGGATCAAAATGTCACCAAGGGGCAACTAAACGAGACAAGCAAATGCAAGGACAGAGATTGATTAATTTCACACAAAAACAAAACAAGATCTTATCCACAAGGAGAGAGTGGCAGAGAGAGAGAGAGAGACAGACAGACAGACAGACAGAGAGAGCCAGACAGACAGACAGACAGACAATGTGAGACAAGAGACAGAAATAGACAGAAATAGACACAAACAGACAAACATGCACTCACGCGAGCACTTGCGCGTGCACACAAAGAGAATGAAACAAAAACACAGCAAAACAAAGCATACAGATAAGACAACAGAAGAAAAAAAAAGTATCGCAGCCAAAAATCGATCTGTGTCTCTCCAACAGATCATTATGCACATCGATTCAAACACACAGTCAATATTTAAAGATGAAAGAAGGAAAAAAACACCATATCAAAACCAAATCAGAAGTAAATAGCGGCATGAAGCTTCAGAAAGCCCAGTGTTGTGTTGTCAGGCGCCATGTAACTTTTCCTTGGCCTGACCTAGAAAAGTGTTATTCACCCTGTACCGTGACTGCCTCGCTCCTTGAGGCTGACGTAAGCTTTGAAGAAAGATAGAAAGAAAGAAGAAGAGAATGAACGAACGAACGAACGAACGAACGAAAGAAAGATGGAAAGAAAGAAAGAACGGAAGAAAGAAAGAAGGAAGGAAAGAAAGAAACAAAAAACACCATCACTTGCAGCTAAAAAAATCTGTCCGGCTCAGCTCAGTCTCGTGACAGGCCAGCTCGTTTGTCACGATCAAGTCTGTTCTTTACACAGAAGTGAACTGCGTGACACTGTGTGAAGTCTTCTTGTCTGCTTGTTTCTGTCTGTCTATCTGTCTGTCTGATTTTCTGTATCTTTCTTCTTTTTCTCATTCTGTCACAGTAGAGTGACCTGCCCATGGATAACGTCAAGCAGCAGGAACGAACAGCTCTGCTATAAAATAATATATTTTAACTGTTATTGTTTTCTTTTTGATATCATGAGATTTTTTCCCCATTCATCTGTTGCCCAACCCTCCATTCATCCACATCTCCCACCCCTTCTAACCGATAATAATCAGATGTATTCATAAATACTTTAACAAAATGTCTTCAATCACCGATATGTGTGACGGGACATTAAACAAAATTCCTCCTCCTCATTCTGTCACAAGCTTCCTATGTAGGTGTATGTACCATGGCTAAATTCATTAAGCGCTCATTCATTCATTCATTCATCATTCTCTTTCTCTCTACCTCTCCACCATATTATTATGCACATCATCAATTCAAAGACATGGTCATTGTTTAAGAAGAAAAGAAAAAAACCCATCAAAACCAAATCAGAAGTAAATAGTTGCATGAAGCTTCAGAAAGCCCAGTGTTGTGTTGTCAGGCGCCATGTAACTTTTCCTTGGCCTGACCTAGAAAAGTGTTATTCACCCTGTACCGTGACTGCCTCGTTCCTTGAGGCTGACGTAAGCTTTGAAGAAAGATAGAAAGAAAGAAGAAGAGAATGAACAAACGAACGAACGAAAGAAAGATAGAAAGAAAGAAAGAACGGAAGAAAGAAAGAAGGAAGGAAAGAAAGAAAAAAACAACACACCATCACTTGCAGCTAAAACAAATCTGTCTAGCTCAGCTCAGTCTCGTGACAGGCCAGCTCGTTTGTCACGATCAAGTCTGATCTTTACACAGAAGTGAACTGCGTGACACTGTGTGAAGTCTTCTTGTCTGCTTGTTTCTGTCTGTCTGTCTGTCTATCTATCTATCTGATTTTCTGTATCTGTCTTCTTTTTCTCATTCTGTCACAAGCTTCCTATGTTGGTGTATGTACCATGGCCAAATTCATTAAGTGCTCATTCATTCATTCATTCATCATTCTTTTTCTCTCTGTCTCTCTACCTCTCCACCATATCATTATGCACATCATCAATTCAAAGACATGGTCATTGTTTAAGAACCCCCCCCCCCCCCCCCCATCAAAACCAAACCAGAAGTAAATAGTGGCATGAAGCTTCAGGAAGCAGAGTGTTGTGTTGTCAGGCGCCATGTAACTTTTCTTTGGCCTGACCTAGAAAAGTGTTATTTACCCTGTACCGTGACTGCCTCGCTCCTTGAGGCTGACGTAAGCTTTGAAGAAAGATAGAAAGAAAGAAGAAGAGAATGAACGAACGAACGAACGAACGAAAGAAAGAAAAAAAACCCACACCATCACTTGCAGCTAAAAAAATCTGTCCAGCCCAGCTCAGTCTCGTGACAGGCCAGCTCGTTTGTCACGATCAAGTCTGTTCTTTACACAGAAGTGAACTGCGTGACACTGTGTGAAGTCTTCTTGTCTGCTTGTTTCTGTCTGTCTGTCTGTCTGTCTGATTTTCTGTATCATTCTTCTTTTTCTCATTCTGTCACAGTAGAGTGACCTGCCCATGGATAACGTCAAGCAGCAGGAACGAACAGCTCTGCTATAAAATAATATATTTTAACTGTTATTGTTTTCTTTTTGATATCATGAGATTTTTTCCCCATTCATCTGTTGCCCAGTTTCTCTCAACCCTCCATTCATCCACATCTCCCACCCCTTCTAACCGATAATAATCAGATGTATTCATAAATACTTTAACAAAATGTCTTCAATCACCGATATGTGTGACGGGACATTAAACAAAATTCCTCCTCCTCATTCTGTCACAAGCTTCCTATGTAGGTGTATGTACCATGGCCAAATTCATTAAGCGCTCATTCATTCATCATTCTCTGTCTCTCTACCCCTCCACCATATTATTATGCACATCATCAATTCAAAGACATGGTCATTGTTTAAGAAGAAAAGAAAAAAACCCCATCAAAACCAAATCAGAAGTAAATAGTGGCATGAAGCTTCAGAAAGCCCAGTGTTGTGTTGTCAGGCGCCATGTAACTTTTCCTTGGCCTGACCTAGAAAAGTGTTATTCACCCTGTACCGTGACTGCCTCGCTCCTTGAGGCTGACGTAAGCTTTGAAGAAAGATAGAAAGAAAGAAGAAGAGAATGAACAAACGAACGAACGAAAGAAAGATGGAAAGAAAGAAAGAACGGAAGAAAGAAAGAAGGAAGGAAAGAAAGAAACAAAAAACACCATCACTTGCAGCTAAAAAAATCTGTTCGGCTCAGCTCAGTCTCGTGACAGGCCAGCTCGTTTGTCATGATCAAGTCTGATCTTTACACAGAAGTGAACTGCGTGACACTGTGTGAAGTCTTCTTGTCTGCTTGTTTCTGTCTGTCTGTCTATCTATCTATCTGATTTTCTGTATCTTTCTTCTTTTTCTCATTCTGTCACAAACTTCCTATGTAGGTGTATGTACCATGGCCAAATTCATTAAGCGCTCATTCATTCATTCATTCATCATTCTCTTTCTCTCTACCTCTCCACCATATTATTATGCACATCATCAATTCAAAGACATGGTCATTGTTTAAGAAGAAAAGAAAAAAACCCCATCAAAACCAAATCAGAAGTAAATAGTGGCATGAAGCTTCAGAAAGCCGAGTGTTGTGTTGTCAGGCGCCATGTAACTTTTCCTTGGCCTGACCTAGAAAAGTGTTATTTACCCTGTACCGTGACTGCCTCGCTCCTTGAGGCTGACCTAAGCTTTGAAGAAAGATAGAAAGAAAGAAGAAGAGAACGAACGAACGAACGAACGAAAGAAAGATGGAAAGAAAGAAAGAACGAAAGAAAGAAAGAAGGAAAGAAGGAAATAAGCAAAGAAAAAACACACCATCACTTGCAGCTAAAAAAATCTGTTCGGCTCAGCTCAGTCTCGTGACAGGCCAGCTCGTTTGTCACGATCAAGTCTGATCTTTACGCAGAAGTGAACTGCGTGACACTGTGTGAAGTCTTCTTGTCTGCTTATCTTTGTCTGTCTATCCGTTTGTCTGCCTGTCTGTCTATCTGTGTGTCTTTATTTCTGTCTGTCTTTCTGTATCTTTTTAAAAAAATATTTTTTCACTCCCTGTGAATGTACATGTACATTGGCCAAATTTATTCAGTGTTAATTGACTGATTAATTATCTGATTAATTCTCTCTCTCTCTCTCTCTCTCTCTCTCTCTCATTCTTAGACTCTATGTCTATGTGTCTGTCTCTCTATTCTTATCAGTCTGTCTGTGTTTCCTCACTTTAAAAAAATCGCACTAGTTTTCTGACCTACATATATCAAGAGATGACTGTCATTATGCTTATGTTGTCCAGTGCAATGTGAACACAACCAACCATTTAACAAATATAACAAGACAGCACACATTTCTCGCTTTCTCTCTCAGTCTCAGAAAATGATAGGTGGGATTAAGCCCCCCCCCCCCCCCCCGCCCCCTTCCCATTTCTCTCGTTTGATATTCCAAATCAAAGAAAAGAAAAGAAAACAAACGAACAAGAAAAAACACACAACAAAGACAAGACATAGAAAAACAAAAATATAACCGCAGCCAAAAGTCGATTCTTTCTCTTTCTCTCTTTGTCTCTCTGTCTCTCTCTCTCTGTGTCTTTCTACCTCTCCACCATGTTATAATGCACATCATCGATTCAAAACACGGTCATTATTTAAAATGAGAAAGAAAAAAAAAAAATCAAAGGAAAACAGAAGTAAATAGTGGCATAAACTTCGGAAAGCCGAATGTAGTGTTGTCAGGTGCCAAGCAACTTTTCCTTGGCCTGACCTAGAAAAGTGTTATTTACCCTGTCTCACGCCTGCCTTGCTTTCTTAAGGCTGATGTAAGCTTTAATCAAAAATAAGAAAAAGAAAGAAAGGAAGAAAGAAAGAAAGAAGAAGGGGAAAGAAAGAAAGCAACATCTCTTGAAACAAAACCAAAAAGTCAATGGGCCAAACCTCGTGACTGGCCTCTTGCTTGTCACGATCAAGTCTCATCTTGGCACACAGGTGAAATGATACCATGTGAACTCATCTGGCCTGTCTGTTTATCTGTTAATCTCTCTCTCTCTCTGTGCTTCTGTCTCCGGGCTATCTCTCTCACTCTCTCTATGTCTCTCTCTCTTCCACACACACACACACACACACACACACACACACACACACACACGTGTTTTTAAATCAAACTCCCTTTCCTACCTTCAAGTATCAAAGGGTCACTGTTAAATATGCTAGTTTTATCAAAATTTGATAGCATGTAAAGACAAACAGTTGGTTAATGAAGGTAAGGAGACAGCCCTCCTTCCTGTCTGTCTCACCCTAAGAGAATTACAGGGGGAACAACGCTCCCTCATCACCCTCTGTCTCTGACTGTTTCTCTGTCTGTCTGTCTGTCCGTCTGTCTGTCTGTCTGTCTGTCTTTCTCATTTGGTATCACAACAAGACAGTTGGGAAATGAAGTAAAAAAAAAATATGTATACGCAAGTACCTGGTTAAGGAGGAGGAGGAGAAGGAGGAGATGAAGTAGAAGAAGAAGAAGGACGAGGAGGACGAGGAGGAGGAGAAGAAGAAGGAAATTGGTAGAGCCGAGAAAGCATGAGATCAAGGTTGCTGGGTGCGTGTACGAAACCTGTATTCTTTTAACTTCACCTTCCAGCAAATAAATATCTTTTCTTTTTTTCAGTGAGGCACATCACACAATCAGTTAAGCATAACTGAATTCTGCATGTAGATCTATCAGAGACCCGATAATGATGAGTCGACGACAATTCAGCAAATCGATACCGGTTGAAGTTACAGGATTTCCACACGGCCAGGCTGCCAATGTGAGTTTATTAAACTGAAAAAGAAAGAAAGAAAGAATCCATATCTGATGCAGATAAGTTCTTGTCCGTCCCGTGAAGCCACGAGGGCCATCTGTCCATCCTGGGGACGGGGTCGGGATCTGTAGGCGCGCAGATGACTCGTCTGGACAAATCCGCGCCCTCCAGGTTCTCTGGCAGTGTGGACAAGGAACATGGCACCATCTGAGGTTTCGCCTGGCGTTGTTCAAGCTGCAGCAATCCTGTTGGCTTTTACAAGCTTCCATGCCGTTGTGGACAGCTCATCGCTGCTTTCGCTTGTCCTGGGCTGTCTGTTCCTATGTGGAAAGGCCGAAATCGAAGGCATTTGGGGGGTGGGGGGTTGAGACTAGAGAGAGAGAGAGAGAGAGAGAGAGAGAGAGAGAGAGGAGAGAGGGAAGGGAGAGAGATAGAGAGAGAGAGAGAAAGAGAGAGAGAGAGAGAGAGAGAGACAGACAGATAAAGACACAGAGAGAGTGAGAGAAGTAAACTGAAAATCATTACCAGATCAGCGCTGGGAAGTATCATTTGTACATGTGGATTCTCAGATGACTGTCAGTATACTAAAAAAAAATCTCTCATCATATGAAACAACTTATGATTCAAGAACACAAGCTTGGTCGGTTTTCAAATAAAGGTAATTCTTTTTTTTTTTTTTTTAACTTAGTATACTGTTCGTTTAGTCATTCGGTTTCAATCAGATCGAAATGAGTATCTGCTTTATCAATATTCAAATAGAGCATTTAATTTGTCGGTCATCGTAATGGCTGATTTCCGCATTGTCCTCTTAAACTTCGACGGCCCTTGATGTGTGATATGAAAGCAAACTAAAGCTGTTGAATTAAATCTAAACATCTTAAAAACTTGTTCAGGATTTGTCTTATAAAAGCCTGTAAAAGATATGGATCTGAGTGGGATTTTTTTTTTTTAATGTTGGCAAGGGATGAAAAAGCAAAAAGGTCATTGGATCTTGTTTCGTGGTCTTGCTAAAACAATCATCCAAAGGAACAGTCGAGGGAGGGAGTCGGAGATGAAGACAGAAACCCCCCCCACAAAAAACAAACAAAACAAAACAAACAAACAAAACAACAACAACAACAACAACACACACACAACCCCTGATGGATTGAAACATAAACATTGCAAAACGGACAGGAAAAACAGAGACCCAAATATTAACGCAACAATCGACATACCTGGAGGAATCCCAGGAGCCAGTTGCATTGCTCGGACGGAAGAGCCTAGTATGGTCGTAACCCGCTACTAACTGTGTGTAGTATGGAACTGACCAATGGCGTAATTCGGTCAACGGAGGCATTTACTCACGTGTAACTGTCAACAAGTTAGAACCAAGCAATGCAACTGGCTGCTGGTGAACAGTTCGTTTGTACGGAGCCCCAGTGACTCTTCACAGATTTCGGGAAGAAGAAGGGAAGGGTGATATACAAGCAAACGAAAGATCCAGAGTTGGGTCAACGTCCTTCGCTCACTGCATGCTGCGTTCGTAAGGAAGGTGCCAGAACAGCCAGACTGACACACATACCGAAAGATTTGGTGACCCCGGTGACCCCAGACAAAGGCCAAGGTCAGATTAATTGGCACTGTTGAGATTCACAAAGTTCAACATTTTGCCTTCATTCGTTCTTCTTCTTCTTCGTTCGTGGGCTGCAACTCCCACGTTCACTCGTATGTACACGAGTGGGCTTTTACGTGTGTGACCGCTGTAGGCTGCCATACTCCGTTCTCGGGGGTGAGGGGGGTGCATGCTGGGTATGTTCTTGTTTTCATATACGAAACAAACGGTAAGTGACAACTGTCTAAATAAATGTGGTGAGTCCGACAGACAATAAATACCGGACAAAACAAAGAACAGAAAAAAAACGACCCAGAACACCACTGCCCATCAAAACACCCGTCCAGGTCGTTATAGCGCAGAAATTAACGCGCACTAACACATGATGGGAAAAAATAAGCAACCCCCCCCCCACTCCTACCCCCCCCCTCCGCCCCCTAAAAAAGAAGAAGACAGAAACGACAGAACAGAAAAAAAAGAACAACGAAAGAACCCCCCCCCCCCCCACCCACCCACCCCCAAAAAAAATCCACAAAAAAACAACAGAAAAAAACACCGAAACATACAATAAAACAACAATAAACAAACTGATAAACAAACTTACAAACAAACAAGAGAAAAAAAAAACCCAGAAAAGAAAAGAAGAACAGAACAAGAGATTCTGTGACAGCTCGTTAAGCCTGCAAAGAAGTAGCTGGACAGAAGAGGTAAACGACCGGACAGCAGGCGAAGGGGAAGTGCTTGACATTTTCCATCAGCAGCCATAGCGAAGAGATCGCCAATGGGGGTCACAGCTAGTTATCTACCTGTTTGTGTGACCTTGTTTGTGCTCCTGTTAGTGGAGACAGCTACAGAGAGAGAGAGCGACAGAGAGAGAGAGAGAGAGAGAGAGAGAGTGCTGGTGGGGGGTTGGGGTGGGGGGGGGTAAAGGATGAGGGGGCGGAGGCAAGGAAAGAACTTTTTGTGTGGGAGAACATCAGAAATCAGAACTGTTTTATTGCGCGCGCGCGTGTGCTGTTTGTTTGTGTGTGTGTGTGTGTGTGTGTGTGTGTGTGTGTGTGTGTGTGTGTGTGTGTGTGTGTGCGCAGAGAGAGAGAGAGAGAGAGAGAGACAGAGAGAGACAGACAGACAGACAGAGACAGAGAGACAGACAGACAGAAAACTATAACAACAACGATAACGATGACGATAACGGCCTCAGCCATTTGAAGGAGTAGTTACATACTGCCACAGAGAAAACCCAAACGACAGTCACAGAGACATAGACAGACAGACAGACTGTCACACGCACATGCACACACACACGCACTTCCCTCCTCTGTCAGTTTATCTGTCTGATCTCTCTTTCCACACCCACTTCTCTCTCTCTCTCTCTCTCTATATATATATATATATATATGCCTCTATGTCTCTGTTTCTGTCTCTCTCTCTCTCTCTGTATATATATATATATATATATACAGAGAGAGAGAGAGAGAGAGAGAGAGAGAGAGACAGAAACAGAGACATAGAGGCATATATATATATATATATATACATCTGTTTGTCTCTATGTCTCTGTCCCTCTGTCTCTCCCTCTCTCGCTCTCTGTCTGTCTGTTTCTTTGTTTTTTTGTGAACTGCTTGTTACCCCCAGGGGTGGGTGGTAAAAAAAAAGCATGTACAATTGCTGATCTCATTACCCTGGTAAAATAGAATTTGGTTCGTTCGCATGTTCTCTCTCTCTCTCTCTCTCTCTCTCTCTCTCTCTCTCTCTCTCTCTCTCTCTCTAATGACAGACCATTCTGTCATTGACAGGGTACACTTACGTATTCGCTATCAAACGTTTGTTAGATATCAGAACGACAACACAAAGTACCTGCATTTTACTGCGAAACAGGCAGATATCCTTTATAACTTGTATCCAGACCCACACTGACTGTACTGGCTAAAAGTGACCAGGATGCATCAAAAGCCGCATCCCATTCAAAGCATGTAGAATGCTGTATGGACTCCATTGTAGGGATAAATACAGCCGAGTATCATGCACCTGTTTTACATGATATAGATAAGGATTTGGCTACGTGCAGGAAAACTGGGGGTGCATACAATGTAAACGGTTCCATGTACGCACGCTTTCAAACAGAGATTGTTTGATTCTCGTCTGGAAGACATGGAAAGCAATACTACTTCTTCTTCTGCGTCCGTGGGCTGCAACTTCCACGTTCACTCGTATGTACACGAGTGGGATTTTACGTGTATGACCGTTTTTACCCTGCCATGTGGGCAGCCATACTCCGTTTTCGGGGTAGAAAGCAATACAACATCACACGATGGATGTTGCATTGTATTCTACATTCAGACAACTACATGGTCCTCCGCAATATCTACACATAATTAAGAACCCTGTTTTACGAAAAGGTTTCACAAGAGTCGGACTTGGTGTATCCTCATTGAAACCACATAGATTAAGATATTCTAAAGAGCTTGAAAATAACCATGTGTTGCTTACTCTGCAAATGTGTACAAGGAACTGAACTCCATTTTATTTTGACTGGTCCAGAATACAAAAAAAATCTTAGAGATATATATATACCGATGAAGTATTATGTAGCCTAAATGCATTTAATTTGTCACTATTGTTTTGAAGACGTGCATTTCACTTTCTCTGTCCTTGCCCAAACCTTTCGCCTACAGAAATAAGTCTAGTTCGTGTTAACGAGGTGCATTTCACTTTATCTGTTCTTGCCCAAACCTTTCGCCCACAGAAATAAGTCTAGTTCGTGTTAACGAGATGCATTTCACTTTATCTGTTCTTGCCCAAACCTTTCGCCTACAGAAATAAGTCTAGTTCGTGTTAACGAGGTGCATTTCACTTTATCTGTCCTTGCCCAAACCTTTCGCTCACAGAAATAAGTCTAGTTCGTGTTAACGAGGTGCATTTCACTTTATCTGTTCTTGCCCAAACCTTTCGCCCACAGAAATAAGTCTAGTTCGTGTTAACGACGCAGGGTTACCCTCCCATCTGACTATCTGTCTATTCATCTGGTCTTCATGTTTTACATTTATTTGCTTATTTATCATCATTGTTGTCTTATTTATTTGTTTATTAATTATTATTATTATTTTTACTACTACCTTTTTATGTTGTATTTATTTATTTATTTATTATTTGCTTATTTATGTACGCTTATCTATTATTTATTCACCTTTTTTTTCTCAAGGCCTGACTAAGCGCGTTGGGTTACGCTGCTGGTCAGGCATCTGCTTGGCAGATGTGGTGTAGCGTATATGGATTTGTCCGAACGCAGTGACGCCTCCCTGAGCTACTGAAACTGAAACTGAAACTCATCTGGTTCTTTTTCTCTTTCTGTCCCTGCCTCTGTGTCTGTCTGTCTCTCCCCTTTCTCCCCCACCTCTCTCTCTCTCTCTCTCTCACACACACACTCCTGCCCTCTTTCTTTCTCCCATTTTGTTTAGTTTTCATAAACTGGCGTTGTTCTTTATGACAGATGCTAACAAGGAAGTCTCCACCCCTTCCCACCCAGATTATCACGGGCAGAAAGGCCTAAACAACAAACCATTTAGACTTCAGACAGACTTTGAAAGACTCATCTATCCCCCTCCCCCCTCCCAACACACACACACCCTCCCTGTTATTCGCTATTGCTTGCAGACCCGCAACATATACAGACTATGGACAGCAGAATCATCCTGCCTCAAGGACACACGATATCTGGAAAACAAAAGAAAGAAAGAAAGAAAGACAGAAGGAAAGACAGAAAAAGAAAGAAGGAAAGTCTGGTCACGAACCTTGTAAACTTGTATTGTGTTGTGTTACGTTGTATTGTACTGTGTTGTGCTGTATTGTACTGTATTGTATTGTGTTGCGTTGTATTGCATTATATTGCACTGTCTTCAGTTGTTTTGTATTACTGTTTTGTCACAGCAGATTTCTCAGTGTGAAATTCGGGCTGCTCTCCAGTCCCGCTACAGTACAGCGCCACCCCTATATTTTTTTCTGCCTGCAACGGTATTTATTTTCTTACTAAAGTGAATTTTTCTACATGATTTTGCCATGGACAGCCCTTTTGCTGCCGTGGGTTCTTTTACGTGCACGAAGTGCACGTTGCACACGGGACCCTCGATTTATTGTGCCATCCAAATGACTAGCGTCCAGGCCACCACTCAAAGTCTGGTGGAGAGTGGGAATCGATCCTGTGCCCTCATAGTCTCTCGCTTCGAAGGCAGGTGCGTCATCACCAGGCCAGCACACAACGAATCAGAGGGAAATCGTCCTCTCAGACATCAGCTGAAGTCAACAGTGAGAAGAGAGCTGAGGGTTTGTGGACTGTCTCTGCGTTCTGTAGCAGCCTACACGTCAGAGTGAAAAAGCATTGCGTTTCGCGTGTATTCATATTTCTGCCTACATTTCCAGGGTTTTCTACTAAATGCGGAAGCTCATAGATCTGGGGAGATATAGACATAACTATTGTATATTTTCCGGACAGATACGTGCGGGAGCAGAAACACCCACCCTCCCACACACACACACACACACACAGACACACGCACAGACACACGCAGAGAGAATCATACACACACTTCCGATCCAGCGTCCACTGTCGATCAGAGGTCTGGTGCATCGTTTCGGCATGATGTTCTGTCCTTTGGAAAGGCGCTGAACTCCGATTTGTCTTGTTTTTTTGTATTTTTTTTTTTGTATTGTATTGTATTGTATTTCTCTTGTTATCACAACAGATTTCTCTGTGTGAAATTCGGGCTGCTCTCCCCAGGGAGAGCGCGTCGCTACACTACAGCGCCACTCATTTTTTTTGTATTTTTTCCTGCGTTCAGTTTTATTTGTTTTTCCTATCAAAGTGGATTTTTCTACAGAATTTTGCCAGGAACAACACTTTTGTTGCCGTGGGTTCTTTTATGTGCGCTGAGTGCATGGTGCACACGGGACCTCGGTTTATCGTCTCATCCGAATGACTAGCGTCCAGACCACCACTCAAGGTCTCGTGGAGGGGGAGAAAATATCGGAGGCTGAGCTGTGATTCGAACCAGCGCGCTCAGATTCTCTCGCTTCCTAGGCGGACGCGTTACCTCTAGGCCATCACCCCGCTCCTCATACTAGTAACCCTTCGTCTAATATCACTTACAGTGAAAAGACGTTAAACTAAAGAACGAACGAACTAGTAACCCAGGTGGGAATGGGTTAGTTAGTGACTTTCGAGTTGGGGAAGGTTAAAGAAGAAAAACGAAGAGGTTTTAGCCCCCATCCCCCCCCCCCCCCTGCTCCCCCCTGCTCCCCCTCTCCTCCCCGCGTTCCCATGCCAAGCCATTGAGATTGTGGAGATATGACTTCACTGATCCGATGGCCGTTAAAAAAAAAAAAAAAAAAGAGAGAGAGAGAGAGAGAGAGAGAGAGAGAGAGAGAGAGAGAGAGAGAGAGAGAGAAAGTTATGGGACTTTTTTTTTTTCAACACTCTTTACACCGTCAGAGACTTCAAGATGCTTATCCGGCTCGCAGCTGTGCGTAAGGTTTCCCGTGACAGCGCTACAGAGAGGTGTCGGGTGTCTTCACCAAGAAGTGTCGTTGAATCCGTAAAGCTGCTTGTGTCCGGAATCCGGAATGTTCTCATCGCAGGGACTGAAGACTGTGAGAAAAGAAAATACCAGAGAGAGAGAGAGAGAGAGAGAGAGAGAGGCGGGGGGGGGGGGGGGTGCGGGGGGGGCCTGGGGGGGGGGGGGGGCGGGCAGCG
>NC_134877.1:55784216-55789216 GCF_041734735.1 Babylonia areolata
TAACCAAATCCAAACATAAACAATTTACAGTGTATACTTGTAGCCCAGTTTCTTTTGCCACGTCAAGATCAAATAACATTCTCTAGGCTTTGTGAGGCAGCAGTCTACGCTCATGCATTCTCAGTTGCTTTAACCAATGTTTAATGCATTTCATAACTGATACCTGTTTGTTTCCCCGTACATTAAATCACTGGGAGTTCGCTCTTCTACGCCTAAGAATTTCTTAAGTACAAATAAACGTATCTTTTCACAGAGAGAGAGAGAGAGAGAGAGAGAGAGAGAGAGAGAGAGAGAGAGAGAGAGAGAGAGAGAGAGAGAGAGAGAGAGAGAGACAGACAGACAGACAGACAGACAGACAGAAGAACGGAAAGAGATACGGACACGGATAATTCGATTTCCATATATATCTATATATCTATACCTATATCCACACACACACACACACACACACACACACACACACACACACACACACACAGACGTAAGCTTTCACTCATCCGGAAAGAAGCAGGTGGGAGCAGTACAGCAGAAGGAAGACAACAGACAAGTCATCAAGAGGACAGGTTTCACAATCAAACTTTCACCCAAATGGCTTGGTTACGCTCTGAGAGAAGATCCCCCTCATCCTCCACCCATCACCCCTAGCTCCCATACCCCCCCACCCCCCTTAAAAAAAAGGAGAAGAAAAGATGAAAAGAATATAAGGTACCTGCATGGAAGAAAGGATTCACACACACACACACACACACACACACACACACACACACACACACACACACACACGCACACACACACACACACACAAACACACACACACACGTATACGCGTACACACACGCACATGTGCATACCTCCACACCTACACACTCCCCCACTCACACACACACACACACACACACACACACACATCAACGTGCGTACTCCAAAGCGCCCATCCCTCTACCCCTCCCCCAAACACAAGAGGGGCGAGAGAGGGGCTGTGAAAGGGAGTAGGAAGGGTTGGAGAGTGTGGAAAGGGTGGAGTGGGGGCGTGGGGGGTGTGGGGATAGGTGTGTGTGTGTGTGTCTGTGTGTGTGTGTGTGGGGGGGGGGGGTGTATGAGGGGTGGGGATAAACATTTGGCGTGGTGGAGAATCAGACGAGCTTCGGATACCTTCTCATCATATATCATTATTATTATCATCATCATCATTATCATTATTATGATTATGATTATTATTATTATTATTATTATTATTATTATTATTATCATACCCCCTCATCTCTTTGTACAGCCTGTCCCTGTTACGTCCCCCACCCCACTCATACCCACCGTCATGGTTAACACATGCACCAGTTCATTTTTTCCGCGCGTGGTTGGAAGGACGGAACGGAAAAGATTGACGCAAGGGGAGATAAAGACAAGTTGCGGCTAAGAAGAAGAACAACAAAACAAAAGAATAAGCGAAATAACTGAACAAACAGATACATAAGTAAACGAACAAACATTCCAACAGTCTTGTAAGGTAACTGAGCCATGTACGGACAAATAGATAACCGGACAAAACAAACGCACAAACACCCTGATGATCAATTCACACAGACTGCTCATTAATCATCCTCACTTCTCCATTACACATCTATAGATTTTTTTTATATACAATATTCCAACGAATTTGTAAGGTTACTAAGCGGTAGACTGGACAAGCAGACGCACAGACAGACAGACAGACAGACGGATAAACAAACATCTTGACTAATTTACATAGATTGCTTATTAATCATCCCTTACCCCTTCATTATAAATACATATACTTTTTAACCTCTTGATTGCTAGTGATGACTGTGCTGGTCAGTGAAGGGCTGTCAGCTGTCACCTCACTGAGATAATGTATGGTCGTCAGTCGTGTTCAACTACTACCATCAGAGGCAACTGCTGTCCCAACCACCTGGGCTAGAATTTGGTTATAGTGGATAGTGTCTTGCCCACGTTACATCCCCACTCTCTCGGCCACGAGGGCTTTAGGACAGCCGGCTTTTAAGACAAGACATAGCTTACATGTCAGTCTGAACGTGTGCTTGGACTTCTTCCTCCAGGGATAACATTTCTTTGTTTTGGTCAGCGATATCATGTCACAAAAGCACACGAAAAGCAGTAACTGCTCTTAAAACTCATCTCACACTGATCTGATCTCATTTAACCATGGTGGGGAAGGGAGGCTGTGGCAGAATGGTGAAGACGCTTATCTGCCGTGAGGGTGTGGGTTCGAATTTCGGTCTCGCTCTTTTCCCCCCAAGTCTGACTGGAAAGTCAAACTAACTGTGCGTCTGGTCATTCGGATGAGACGATGAAATGAGGAACCGTGTGCAGCACGCATTTAGTGCAATGAGAAAGAACCCCATGGCAACATAAGTGTTGTCCTCTGGCAAAATTCTGCAGAAGAAACCAACTCTGATAGGTGACGATGGAGTCTCCAGTCGGTCCGACGATGAGTAGGCAGGTAGGCAGGCTTATCTGTCGTGTGTGTCCTCATATGGGAGAAGAGGCCGATTCTGGATGCGCAGCACTTCCCACAGGTGTTGCAAGGGAAAACGTCTCCAGAAGTTGAGCCCTGCTTCCTTCGCTCACGCTTCTCCTTAATGGCCAGCGTTCTCTTTTTTTCAAACGTCTTTATGCCACTAGAGCACAGCATCCTCCAGCGAGAGCGGTCAAGGGCATCAGTTTCCCAGGAAGCGATGTCTATGTCACAGGCTTTGAGGTTTATCTTCAAGGTGCCCTTGAAGCGCTTGCAGGGTCTTCCAAGTTCACGGTGGCCTAACTTCAGCTGGCCATATAAAAGCATCTTCGGGATCCTGCTGTCTGTCATGCGGACAACGGTCCTATCCAGCGTAGCTGGCACTGGATCAGCAGGCTTTCGATGCTGGGCAGGCCGCTCCTCTCTAGGACCTGGAGGTTGGAGACCCTGTCTTGCCATTTTATGCCGATGATCTTTCGTAGGCATCTCTGGTAAAGCTGCTCAAGTTGTTGAATGTGACGGCGATACGTCGTCCATGTTTCACAGCAGTACAACAAGGTGGTCAGCACAACAGCTCTGTAGGTACACAAATACATTTGCATGCACTCAAGGCCTGACTATGCGCAATGGATTATGCTGCTGGACAGGCATCTGCCTGGCAGACGTGGAGTAGGCGTATATGAATTTGCCCGAACGCAGTGAAGTGACGACTCCTTCAGAAACTGAAACTGAACATCAGCAGTTAAGGGGTTAATGATACAAAATCAGCACGCACATCCTGTCCGTCACGCGCGTAAAGTTTCCCGCTGTTGGGGGAGGCGTCAGGTGGCCAGAACCAAGCAAGCAGAACGCCAACACAACACGGCCCATCATGGCAGCCCCGTAACGGATATTAGATGATTGCGGTGACAGCTGGTGTGTGGCGTTGGCTGGAAAAAAAATAGCCGTCCAATTGCCGCTGATGGTAATTCATAGATAATAATGTCACATGATATTTTTGTAGTCGGTGGTGGTGATGTCATTAACTTGATGCTACTTATTCCATTTTACGTCAGCATTGAGTCATTATGACGGGGTATTGCGTATTACGGAGGTGGGGAAGACCGAAAAAAAAGGGATGGACCGACAACCATGCAGATTGAACAGGAAAACCATCTGTAGAGACACAGGCGTTTGACAACACAACCAACTGACCTGGCGGATTCTGGTGAACAGTTCTGTGCAAAATCCCAAAGGACTCTTCACACAGTCAAGGGAGAGGAAGACGACGAAGAAGACTGTGTCCTATGTGGACATGGCGACTACAAAATCAGATGGTCGGCCAAAGTCTCCGTCAGGAGGTGAAGAGGGTCTGGGGATTCACGTCGTGGAAGCGATCAGCCAGGAAGCGCAGTAGAGAGGAGTTTAACAACCTCTTGGCTGACGTTCCTAATGTCAAGCTGTTCAGGGTTTGGGTCTTGAATCGATGAAGATTGCATCGTTGGAGGGGGTGAGTGGAGAGGGAATCCTGGGTGCCTGTCGTGGTGGGGGTCTGTCTGGCGTTCCAATGGGGAGCCCTGGCTGTCGAAATGCTACTGAAGTTCTAAAGGGGTGATGTTCTGGCTGTCCTTCAGGCATACCGAGGAGTGAGTCCTGGCTGTTCTTCAGGCATACCGAGGAGTGAGTCCTGGCTGTTCTTCAGGCATACCGAGGAGTGAGTCCTGGCTGTTCTTCAGGCATACCGAGGAGTGAGTCCTGGCGTGATGTCCTGGCTGTTCTTCAGGCATACCGAGGAGTGAGTCCTGGCGTGATGTCCTGGCTGCCCTTCAGGCATACCGAGGAGTGAGTCCTGGCGTGATGTCCTGGCTGTTCTTCAGGCATACCGAGGAGTGAGTCCTGGCGTGATGTCCTGGGTGTTCTTCAGGCATACCGAGGAGTGAGTCCTGGCGTGATGTCCTGGCTGTTCTTCAGGCATACCGAGGAGTGAGTCCTGGCTGTTCTTCAGGCATACCGAGGAGTGAGTCCTGGCTGTTCTTCAGGCATACCGAGGAGTGAGTCCTGGCTGTTCTTCAGGCATACCGAGGAGTGAGTCCTGGCGTGATGTCCTGGCTGTTCTTCAGGCATACCGAGGAGTCCTGGCTGTTCTTCTGGCGTTCCTGGGGCCAAGAATCACCATAAAGGCTTATCATTATCAAAGTGGTCGTGCGTGATTTTTCAGTTGGACAATGGCTTCAACCAACAGTCGCGAACGCAGACGTTTCAGCATTCTGTGGTTAAAAAAGAAGAAACGTATCTCTCTGATTTATACTATAAAAGTCAGTTGTGATGCCCAGGAAAATACTTGAGAAACAGCAACTGAGACTGGCAGAAACTGAACCGTCTCTTGGCGCCAACACGTATTTCAGCTGTGATTTCCTGTTCAATACCACATTACAAACAAACAAGCAATAACCCACAGCACCCAAACAAATGAAGTTTTAAAAAAGTCACATAAAACAATTATGAATAAAACTCTCAAAGATCTTAT
>NC_134877.1:55794216-55801716 GCF_041734735.1 Babylonia areolata
GCTTTATTTTGGACAGTTGATGGTTCTTCTGGGCTGTCTTTTTGCAAAGGGAAGTTATGTGAGGAATACAAGTGAGATTGTTGTCTAATATGACTCCTAGAACCACTAACCTGTTCAATAGGTTCATTTTTAAGTTGGATAGAAGGAAATTTATCGATAGTGTTTTGCCTTTTTTTTGTGTCTGGTGGTGATCAACATGCATTTTGTTTTTAGTGGATGAAGAGACGTGTGGTTAAGTTCAGTCCATTGAAAGAGTTCATTAGTACTTTCTTGTCAATCTTTAGCAAGAGCGTTGATATCAGTATGGGATGTGTGGATTGTTTTATCATCCGAGAGAGAGAGAGAGAGAGAGAGAGAGAGAGAGAGAGAGACAGAGAGAGAGAATATGTGTGTGTATGTGTGTATGTGTGTGTGCGTGTGTGTGTGTGTGTGTGTGTGTGTGTGTGTGTGTGTGTGTGTGTGTGTGTGTGTGTGTGTGTGTGTGTGTGGAACCTTACGTTTCAGCAAAAAGCATCAACGAGGCATCGCAAGAAGAAAAAAAAAGAAGCTGAAAAGAACGTGGACAATGGGCAGCATTGATTGGAACTGATCTTGATCCTCTCGTTCAGCCAGACTGTGGGAGGCCTATGTGGGGAGAGGGGACGGGAGGAAGGGGTGGGGGTCGTCAGACGTGAAGGGGGTGGGGAGTGATTTATCCAACACAGTCAGTACGTTAACAAACAGAGATGTAGTCTGGCCTAACAACTCTGTCTTGTATTGTCTGGAGTCCCCCTCCCTCTCCTCTGCCCCTCTCTATCTCTCTCGTAGACACACACACACACACACACACACACACACACACACACACACACACACACACACACACACACACACACACACACTGGATGTCCAGTTATCATAGTTGCGATCGACAGCTGCGTCAGTCAATGTGAATACAGTGCTGAAAGAACAGGTGTGTGTGTGTGTGTGTGTGTGTGTGTGTGTGTGTGTGTGTGTGTGTGTGTTTTGTGTGTGTGTGTGTGTGTGTGTGTGTGTTTTGTGTGTGTGTGTGTGTGTGTGTGTGTGTGTGTGTGTGTGTGTGAGTGTGTGTGTGTATGTGTGTGTGCATGTCTGTGTGTCTGTGTTTGTGTCTGTGTTTGTGTATGTGCGTGCGAGAGTGCGTGCGTGCGTGCATGCGTGCGTACGTGTGTGTGTGTGTGTGTGTGTGTGTGTGAGTGTATTTGTGTGTATGCTTGTGTTCATGTGTGTGCATGTGTACGTACGTGCGCGGGTTCCTGCGTGCGTGATGGAGAGAGAGAGAGAGAGAGAGAGAGAGAGAGAGAGAGAGAGAGAGAGAGAGAGAGAGAGACAGACAGAGACAGACAGACAGACAGAGACAGAGACAGAGACAGAGACAGACAGACAGACAGAGCCGCAGACAACAAGAGATACACAGAGACAAATCCAGACCAGGGATAGAACATGCCCCACAACACTCATTATCTTGTCGTCCTTGGTCAGGGGCAGACAATCTCAGCAAGCCAAGCCGAACCCTTGACGTCAACGACCACAGTCGACAGAGGACAAGAACGCTGACCTGTCGGCTGAAGAGGACAAAGGAGGACAACTATTGACGAGGTTAACCCCTCGGATGTTGCTGACTGACGAGTATATATGTTTAGTCAGTGAGTGAAGGGCTGTCACCTTGCTGAGATCACAACATGAAGTCCATCGCGAAACAATCTTCTTCTTCTTCTTCTGCGTTCACTCGTATGCACACGAGTGGGCTTTTACGTGTATGACCGTTTTCACCCCGCCATGTAGGCAGCTATACTCCGTTTTCGGGGGTGTGCATGCTGGGTATGTTCTTGCTTCCATAACCCACCGAACGCTGACATGGATTACAGGATCTTTAACGTGCGTATTTAATCTTTTGCTTGCATATACACACGAAGGGGGTTCAGGCACTAGCAGGTCTGCACATATGTTGACCTGGGAGATCGTAAAAATCTCCACCCTTTACCCACCAGGCGCCGTCACCGTGATTCGAACCCTCAGCTTGACAGTCCAACGCTTTAACCACTCGGCTATTGCGCCCGTCAACGGAACAATCAAAACGTTAGTGACTCCGAGATGAGAACGCAGCCCAAAAAAGCAGACGCACAAATCACGACCGTGCTGTAGACAGGCAATAGCAGATGACCAGTCTCCTCTCTGACGCTGCTTTTTTTTTTTTTTTTTTTGGTTCAGGGTTCTGTAGACATCTCGCTGAGAAAAGCTTGAAGTGAAATGGTCAGGTTGTTTGTTGTGACAGTCAACCATTCTTCATTCTGGACATCTTCCTGTTAGTTGGGAACGCCTTACTCTTTCTGTGCTGAATAAAAAACCAATTCCCACCACTACCTAAAAAAGTATACAACAAGTTTTGGGTGCACCTCAAGTGCTTGCCACACTGTCCTATTTTCACCAAAGGTCACCAGTTAAGGGGTTAACGTTTTGAACATTTCCTGTATTGGTGAGCTGAGGGCAGAAACTGTTTTTTCCCCCATTCATCAGCGTCTGTCTGTATAGGCTGTGCAAATGAACATCTTAGTCGATTTTTTGGTCTGTTTCTTTCTTTTTTGTTTAGTTTTTTAATTTTTTTTTTTTTATAGAATGAACATTGTATTTTATGAGCACTTCTTTCCTTCTTCTTCTTAGCAGCAGCAGTAGCAGCAGTAAAAGTAGCTGTTATATCAAGCGCAGTTATCAGATTTCCAGAGATATTGTATTGTATTGTATTGTATTACTGTATGAAATTCAGGCCTCTCACCTCGGGGATAGCGCGTCGCCACAGTGCACCGCCACCCCCACCCCTTCTTTTTTTTTTTTCTGTTTGTAGGTGTATTTGTTTTACTACATTAGTAGATTTTTTCTACAGAATTTTGCCAGGAACAACTGGAACAGACCCCACAAAGTGACAGACCTCGTTCTGCACGAACATTGAACGGTGGAAATGGTGTGAGGGAAAACTGCTGCAGTCATGGGACCTTTTCTGACATTTATCAGCATGACTTTGCAGAGAAGTTTGGGGGAAGAATACGGACATGCTAGCACAGCCATGATAGCCCTGAGGGTCATGGAATACTCTCATGCTGTAGAGGACTGCAGGTGGAGTGGTGGGGCCCCAGTGATAACACGTCCACCCAGAAAGCGAGAGAACCTGAGGGTGGGGGATCGATTCCCACACACGCCAGAATTTTCTCCCCCTCCACTCTACACCTTCAGTGGTGGTACGGACGTGAGTCATTCTGATGTCCCGTATGCAGCATGCATTTAGCGCGCGTAAAAGAACCCATGGCAACAAAAGGGTTGTCCCTGGCAAAATTCTGCAGAAAAACCTGTTTCGATAGGAAAAACAAATACAACTGCAGGCAGAAAGAATACACAAAAAAGGGTTGCGCTCTCAATGTAGCGACTCGCACTCCCCGGGGAGAGCAGCCCGAATTTCACACAGAGAAATCTGTTGTGACAAAAAGAGTTATACAATACAATACAATACAATGGTCAACTGAGTGCTGAACGTCTTCAGTTCTTTACAATACAATACAATACAATGGTCAACCCAGTGCTAAAGGTTTTCAGTTCTTTACAATACAATACAATACAATGGTCAGCCCAGTGCTGAACGTCTTCAGTGCTTTACCTAGTCTATCAGCCCAGTGCTGAACGTCTTCAGTGCTTTACCAAGTCTATCAGCCCAGTGCTGAACGTCTTCAGTGCTTTACCAAGTCTATCAGCCCAGTGCTGAACGTCTTCAGTGCTTTACCAAGTCTATCAGCCCAGTGCTGAACGTCTTCAGTGCTTTACCTAGTCTATCAGCCCAGTGCTGAACGTCTTCAGTGCTTTACCAAGTCTATCAGCCCAGTGCTGAACGTCTTCAGTGCTTTACCAAGTCTATCAGCCCAGTGCTAAACGTCTTCAGTGCTTTACCTAGTCTATCAGCCCAGTGCTGAACGTCTTCAGTGCTTTACCTAGTCTATCAGCCCAGTGCTAAACGTCTTCAGTGCTTTGCCTAGTCTATCAGCCCAGTGCTGAACGTCTTCAGTGCTTTACCTAGTCTATCAGCCCAGTGCTGAACGTCTTCAGTGCTTTGCCTAGTCTATCAGCCCAGTGCTAAACGTCTTCAGTGCTTTACCTAGTCTATCAGCCCAGTGCTGAACGTCTTCAGTGCTTTGCCTAGTCTATCAGCCCAGTGCTAAACGTCTTCAGTGCTTTACCTAGTCTATCAGCCCAGTGCTAAACGTCTTCAGTGCTTTACCAGTCCCTTGTCTAACGTCTCAGTGCTTTACAACTCTCCCAGTGCTGTTTTTCAACATCAATGTTTCGTCAACCCGAATGGGTCACCACCACCCATAGTGCAATACTACCTCCGGTGTACATTGCTGCACCAATCCCTGTCCTTAAAAAAAATAAAATAAAAACCAAATAAAACCAAATAAAAACTCACGGCGATGCGTACAGCTGCTAGTTCTCTACCCAGCAGTTGCGCTGAAGAAGAAGCCGGCCGGATCGCCGACGAAAGCTACGCAAGTGAGTAGCCTTCTTTGACTGAGAGATCGGTTTAACTTGGTAGTCATTACAAATAAAAACAAATAAAAACAAACAAAACAAAACAAAACAAAACAAAACAAAATCGACTCTCAGTACCTTACTAGTCTCAATGCTTTCACAAAACCCCGACTTTTTTTTTCAACCAGCCCCTATTAAACCACCAGCCTCTTCTTCTTCTGCGTTCGTGGGTTGCAACTCCCACGTTCACTCGTATGCACACGAGTGGGCTTTTACGTGTATGACCGTTTTTACCCCGCCATGTAGGCAGCCATACTACGTTTTCGGGGGGGTGCATGCTGGGTATGTTCTTCTTTCCATAACCCACCGAACGCTGACATGGATTACGGGATCTTTAACGTGCGTATTTGATCTTCTGCTTGCATATACACACGAAGGGGGTTCAGGCACTAGCAGGTCTGCACATATGCTGACCTGGGAGATCGTAAAAATCTCCACCCTTCACCCACCAGGCGCCGTCACCGTGATTCGAACCCGGGACCCTCAGATTGACAGTCCAACGCTTTAACCACTTGGCTATTGCGCCCGTCAAACCCACCAGTCTCAATACTAATAATAACGATAACAACAACCCCAGTGCCTTTCCTGCCTCAGTGCCTCACCAACCAACCAACCAACCAACCAAGCAACCAACCAACCTACCAACCAACCAACCTCAACGCTTTACCGACCCCACAGTCGCGCCTTATTTTACCCACCCTTAATCTCCGATCAGGTCCAGATACCCCGTTTTTTATTGCTGGGTGCAGCCCCGTTGCAGCCAGGAACAGCGGTATCGATCCTGCGTGCATGGGCTGCATGAAACAGAAGCGCTGTAACTATCTTCACATGCATCAGATAATGGTGCTGCGTTGCCTCCGGCTGACGTGAAATGGCGTGCAGCCTTTACTTACACCATCACAGGGCGTTATCAGTTTTTTGTGTGTCGTGCGAGATCAAGGATTTGCATATATGTTTTATGCACTTTTTTTCTCTTTCGTTGTTTCTTCTTTTTTTTTCTTTTTTTCTAATGGCGTGGCAAAAATTAATGCCTTGCGTGCAAAAAACAGAAAAGAAAGAGAAGACAATTGTGTATGTGTGTGTGTGTGTGTGTGTGTGTGTGTGTGTGTGTGTGTGTGTGTGTGTGCACACACGTGTGTGTGTGTGTTTACCTGTCTGTTTTTACCACTAATATAACGGGATTTGGATTCAATCGTTGTTTTTTTTTCTATATTATTTATATTTTTTGTGTGTAAAAAGACAATCATATAACTCAATATCCTCCACGCCCCAACTCTGGTCAAATGTTTAACTACTATTCTCGATTATTATACTTGTGAGCACATACGTGCGTGTGCATGTGTGTGTGTGTGTGCGTGGATAAAGAGGCCATCATTTGGCGCAGCCAGGGTGAATTAAGTTATTGCACTTGTTGGGCCCGAACACCATAAAACACAATTATTAATATCTTATCACATTAAACTCGGACACATAAAAAAACCCAACTTGGGCAACTTAAACGGCCGGCAATCACCCGTACAGTTTATGAAGCGTGGACAAATAAAATCGGACGACCTCGTCACACCTGATATGGAAACCGGAAATGGCAGGTATTGTGGCCACATGATCGACTGGTCTGATTAACAGAGGTCCGTTTATCCAAGGAAAACAAACAAACAAACAAACAACAACAAAAACTGAAAGCTGTTAACGCTATTGGTCATCAACGATTCACGAATACACCGGGATCTATGGAGCGTTGTGTCTTGTCGTGTCTGCTGCCCGACTCGTCCTCAGAAAGAAAAAGATCTGAGCACATCACTCCTCTTTTGCAACAACTCCACTGGCTCCCTGTCTCACACCGAATAAAGTACAAGATCAGCACTCTATGCTACAAATGTATTCACAAATCTGCCCCTTCCTATCTCTGTGGCTGCCTTCCCCTCTACACTCCATCTCACTCTCTACGATCAGCTTCGGATCCACTCTCTTTACGCATACCCAGATTCAAACTCTCGACTGTTGGCCGCCGTTCTTTTTCTGTCTCTGGACCTTGCAAATGGAATGAACTTCCTCTTTCGTTTCGTCAAGTCTCCACACTCAGCTCTTTCAAGTCTGGCCTTAAAACCCACCTCTTCCCAAAATAGCCTCCCTTCCCTGCCTCTTCCTTGTCTTCAGTTTCTCCAGTTTTAGAGTTATGCGTGCGTGAGAATGACTGGTGCGAAAGCGCTTTGATTTGCCTATGCACAAGATTCAGCGCTATATAAATACCATTATTATTATTATTATTATTATTATTATTATTGTCGTGTCGTGTTGCATCGCAGTGCATCCTATAGGTGAAGTTAGGGCTGTTCTTTCAAGGGAGAGAACACGTCGCTCGACTGCATTTGGGTATAGATCTGCCTTTGACTATAATATACCCCCCCCCCCCTTCCTCGTCCTCCCCCATCCCCTCCTCCCCTATCCTCTACTGTTCTTTGGCTCTATAGTTAACTGATGGCTTTAATGATTCGTAGATCAAATGAAGATGTTGCTAACAGCACGATGATACACTCGTATTCTTATCGAAATCGAAACGCAACAATGTTGCATTGAGATTGGGTCTGTCTGCATGGCAACGATTGAGACTGCGTCTGTTTCCGTAGCAACGACAGAGAATGGGTCTGTTTGCATGGCAACCGTAGAGACTGGGTCTCTTTGCATGGGCCACATGAGAGAAGTGGTCTGTTTGCACAGCAACGATAAAGAATGGGTCTGTTTTACATAGCAACGACAGAACAGCCATGCGTGCTTACTGAAATGATCGGCGTGGCAAACGTTATAACAACCTTTGCATTCTCTGTCATTTTACTGTTGTCTTTCAGTAAGTAGGAAGTCAGCTTTGAACAGGGTTTCATCAAGTTGACAGGGCAAAGACTCGTATGCCTT
>NC_134877.1:55831716-55844216 GCF_041734735.1 Babylonia areolata
TCTCTCTGTCTGCCTGCCTCTTTTGTCTGTCTGTCTGTCTTTTGTTTTATCATCATCCTATTTCTCTCACTTAATTAACTGAAAGAATATATGAAACAATTGTTTTTTCCTCAGAGTGTATCAAATCGTTCTTCACTGATTTTTTATTTAATTTTTAAAATTTTTATTATTTTTTTTACTTTATCAACATTAAAACGCAGTTAGCAATATAACGTAGAAAGAAGAAATAGAGAGTGATTGTTTTCTGCTGCATCATAATTATGGAATGATCCTCTGACATATGGATTATTCAGCGTGCACTGTGTGATCGAGAGACCAACACACACACACACACACACACACACACACACACACAAGAGAGAGAGAGAGAAAGGGGAAGAGAGGGAAGGGACAGAAAGTGAGAGAGAGGATAAAGGAGGGAAATATACATACATACAACATATATATATATATATATATATATATATATATATATATATATATACATACATACATACATGTATATGTGTGTAAATGTACACGTGTATTCCCTATCAAATCAAACAAATTCTTTCCAGCCCCATCATTCTCTCCATGGACAACACTTCGCGCCAAGGGGGGTAGACGAAGGCTCTGACTGCCAGCTGGCCATAAGTTGAGAACATGATACAAGCAAACAACATAATTAAGCCATCAGCACAGCAAAAAACTCATACAACCACCACGGTAACCTCTTTAAACAAAAAAAACAAAAAAAACAAAAACAAAAAAAACCCAGCCCACAAGTCAAACCTGAAGCACAGTTCCCTTCTCCCATGCCCCTGCACCCACTCGAAGAGGCATACTGAAGCCCTCCGCCCCTCTCCGCCCTTACACAATGGAGTCGAAAGCTCTCGGCTGTTGCAGGAATGAGTTTTATGTCAGATCTGCATGGACAAAGACTCCCACCTAGGACCCAAAACATAGAATTTTTCGACCCCCCCCCCACCCCCCCCCCCCTCCCCCCGGCCGCTTTTGGATGGTATGTTCACATCTTAAAACCGTTTGCAAGTATTATTGTATTATGCTGCATTGTATTGTGTTGCGTCGCATTGCACTGTATTGTATCCTGTTGTGTTGTATTTGCATTGTATTACTCTTTTGTCACAACAGATTTCTCTGTGTGAAAGTCGGGCTGCTCTGCGTTAACAGTGAGAGCGCCACCCTTGATTTTGTTCCCTGCCTGCAAGTGTATTTGTTTTTCCTATCATTGTTTTAGTTTTCTCTTTGCAGAAATTTGCCATGTACAACCCTTTCGTTGCCGTGGGCTCTTTCTACGGTCGTTGAGTGCACGCTCCACACGGGACCTCGGTTTATCGTCTCATCCATCCTGAATTACTGTCGCCGATCTGAGTAACTGACTTGTGTGAAGGACTTAAGTTTCTCAATTATGTATATGCATTTTTTCCACAGGGAGAAGGCGAGGGTGGGGGGGGGGGGATGTGGGGTGGGGGTGGGGGAGAAGGAAACACACACACACACACACACACACACACACACACACACACAAACCGAAACACAGGGTTATAACACCGACACACGTTGTGTGTAAACACACACTTGCGCCCAAAAATTGATTAACTCAAAGCCATACCCAAAATTATGGATGAAATCATAAGAAACAGGACCGAGCACACTCACAAACATACACAAATTAAGCAAAAACAGCAACAACAATAGAACATTTGATAAAAGAACATGAGAAAGAGACAGACAGAGAGTCAGAAAGCGATAAATCGAAAGAGAGAGAGAGAGTGAGAGAGTGGCGGGGTCAGATGAAGGAACTCTAGAACTCAGGAGTTCTAATGCAAAGGCAACCAGCCTGTCCACATGAGAACATGTACACGGAAAACTATGGGTATGGAAAATCAAGAAAAATCAAGATTCAACAAGAGAGGCAATGCCTTCAAGACTCACTTGTGATACATTTAAAAAAAAATCTAATCGTTAAAATGTGTTCTGTATTTGTTATTATAAAGCTTCGCGTTAAAAAAAAAAAAAAAAAAAAAGAAAAGAAAAAAAAAAGAAAAAAAAGTCCGAACCAGATTCGAACCCCGCGTATTCGGGTGAGAAGAAACTGCCTTATCCATTACACTATCGTGGCTCCTTATCTGACGTTCTAAAATTTAACATTTGAACATAATTTTTTAAAGGGCGATAAATCAATTGCGGTATTCGCAGTGAGAACGCTGTTTAAATCATATTATTCTGGTGTATCTTGGACATTCAAAAAATCTTTAAGGGCAATACAAAATTCTTTTTAATGGCTATCGCCGCAATCACACTGCCACATTTAACCGTTTTTACTAGATCCAGATAGATGTACAAGTTTAGTTACACCCGCCGGGAATGTAGTACGACACGGTCGATTCAATTTCTCTTTTATGTTCATTCTAGTTTTATAGTTTTTAAGTTGAAATGAAAATTTAGTATTTTGTTAAACTAATAACATGTAGAGCCAAGTACAAATACTTCTAAACGTCGTAAGAAGTGAAAAGGACTCCATTTTGAGAAAGGTCAAGACTGAAAATGTTTTCATTTCATCGTGATCAGTTCAAGGGTATTAACTCGCATGGCTTACAATTTTTAACTGTGAATTCCGACTGATTCTGTGGATATTTTTATGGCAGTTTGGGGTATAATCCAGTAAGTGATGAGGCGCTCACAAATCTTTTTCTGAATAAATATTTAACGGTCTCCTTCTCCAACTTTCCATCACATGTTATCGTGTATTGTCCATTGAATATAGGATTGAACGGGCAGGTCAACAACTTGAAACAAAATGGCGTCGTTCGCGTTCGCGAAGAATATGAGCACGCACTTTGAATGTGTATAAATATGTGTACGCAACTGATTTTTGCCCATGACCTTCAGGGCTCAACCAACAGATCTGTAAAGTCCACTCGTCGTATTGATTTTAGTATTTTCCGAAAAAGACCACTTGGGCGAATGAACATAGTGAAAGCCCTTTACACTGAGAGTAAAACACACAAGCTTTTTATGTACTGAGTATAATTTCAAAATGTAATGTTTTAGATGAGAAAGATCAGTTTAAAGCAAATCAAAACCCTAAGCATTAATTACAGAGTAATTTCCCTTTTTTACTAACTGCACCAAAACATTTGCAAAATAAATGAAACTTCCATGCTTAGCAAAAGAAGTTCCTGTTTGAACAAAAAATGATGACAATGACTGCTCTTCTTGTTGTGTCGAATATCAGATCAAAGTGCCAAGTTTAGAGAATACAAAAAAATATAAATATAACAGTAAATGCAGTTTGCATATAATTAGGCTTCATTTTTTTTGTTTTTTGTGCCCATCCCAGAGGTGCAATATTGTTTTAAACAAGATGACTGGGAAGAACTGAATTTTTCCTATTTTTATGCCTAATATGGTGTCAACTGACAAAGTATTTGCAGAGAAAATGTCAATGTTAAAGTTTACCACGGACACACAGACACAGACACAGACACACACACACACACACACACAGACAACCGAACACCGGGTTAAAACATAGACTCACTTTGTTTACACAAATGAGTAAAAAATGGAAGAAAAAAGATATTTGCTCAGCAACAACAACAATTTACATTTATTCCTCTCCGGAACGAAAGACTTAGTAAACAAACATGGCAACACCCCTTATTACGCATCTGCTTTCTGTTCGTAACAAAAAGAGAATTGGTTGAGTCTTACTGTTTTCATAATGTTAATTTTTTTTACTCTCGTGATTTAGCATATAGATGACATCAATTTGGTAAGAAAATGAGACTGGTGACAGAGAGATGGACAGAGAGACAGACTCACACACACACACATACACACACACACACACAAATGATTGAATGAATGAACAAATGAATCTGTCTTTCTCCATACATATTACATACATGCATCTCTCTCTCTTGATATATATATATATATATATATATATATATATATATATACACACACACACACACATACGTGTGTATGTGTGTGTGTGTGTGTGTGTGTGTGTGTGTGTGTGTGTGTGTGTGTGTGTGTGATTCAAGGAATCTGCGGGATATAACGTCACTAGTAAGTTAAAACAGCTAGAGCGAGTAACACACTGGGCGAAATTTCACATTTATGCGTACACCTTGCATGAACAGCAGCAACAATAACAACAACCCCCAAAATACAAAGATAAACTCTCTCTCTCTCTCTCTCTCTCTCTCTCTCTCTCTCTATATATATATATATATATATATATATATATATATATACATACACACACACACATATATATATATATAGATATATAAATATATACATATATCTCTGTGTGTGTGTGTGTGTGTATATATATATATATATATATATATATATATGTGTGTGTGTGTGTGTGTGTGTGTGTGTGTGTGTGTGTGTGTGTGTGTGTGTGCATAACATGATATCAAAAATGATAATAATACTGAGAGAGCTCAGAACTCAGAACTCAAAACGTTTTTATTCAAGGATTAAGATTTTAGGCATTGCCTATTCTTCCAATCTGTCCTTGCTAATCTACATCTATTACAAATAGCACACACATAAATGAAAGGAAAAGGTTTTCACGCAGAATTGTAGAGAGACAGACAGACAGAAACAAAGACAGGGAGACAGAGACAGAGACTGACAGACAGACAGACAGACAGACAGAGACATAGAGACAGACAGTCAGAGAGATCACCCCCTTTCGAAAACAACGAGAAAAAAACAACAACCCATAAACCAACAACAAAAACCCAAAAAACAGCAACAAAAACCCGGGCCATGAACGAAGACCCGACAGGAGATAATGCAGTATATAAATTCAGGATCTGAATCCACACGCTGTGAGTTAGGGCCAGAGGCTGCCAAACAGAACACCTCCGTGGAGAGATGTCAGTCTCTCTGTGTGTGTGTCTCTTTTACCTTCTGGTTTATGTTGCTTCTGTCCGTCTCCCTGTTTGTTGTCTTGTCTCTCAGTTTCTATTGGACTCTGACTGCCTGCCTCTTTTCTGTCTGTCTGTCTGTCTGTCTGTCCTCTCTCTGCGTCTTCTGTCTGCCTGCCTCTTTTCTGTCTGTCTGTCCTCTCTCTGTGTCTGTCTGCCTGTCTATTTGTCAGTCCGTGCATATCCGTCTGTCTGTCTGTCTGTCTGTATGTTTGATTCCAGTCTCGTACACCCGTCAGAATACTCGATGTCAACGAAGGAATGGAGGAGTGATGGCCAAGAGGTAACGCGTCCGCCTAGGAAGCGAGAGAATCTGAGCGCGCTGGTTCGAATCACAGCTCAGCTGCCGATATTTTCTCCCCCCCCCTCCACTAGACCTTGAGTGGTGGTCTGGACGCTAGTCATTCGGATGAGACGATAAACCGAGGTCCCGTGTGCAGCATACACTTAGCGCACGTAAAAGAACCCACGGCAACAAAAGGGTTGTTCCTGGCAAAATTCTGTAGAAACATCCACATCGATAGGAAAAACAAATAAAACTGCATGCAGGAAAAAAAAAGAAAAAAAAAAGGGTGGCGCTGTAGTGTAGCGACGCGCTCTCCCTGGGGAGAGCAGCCCGAATTTCACACAGAGAAATCTGTTGTGATAAAAAGAAATACAAATACAAACACAAATACAAAGTCAGAATGGTGTTTACGGCTTCTAAGTACACTAAGTTGTGGAGGAGGAGGAGGAATTTTGTTTAATGTCCCGTCACACATATCGGTGATTGAAGACATTTTGTTAAAGTATTTATGAATACATTTGAGAATTATCGGTTAGAAGGGGTGGGAGATGTGAATGAATGGAGGGTTGGGGGAAACTGGGCAAATGAGGTTGAAATGAGGGTGACATTTAAAAAAAAATCTAAATACAATTACTGGAAATTACTTAAAGGACTTCGTAAAAGAGAAGTCGTTAAACTGACAAGCGAAACAACTGATAATGAATGCAAAAAGTGAAAAACATCAACGTTCTCAGTCACTTGTGAAGACACACTTTCGTGTACATAAGGCTTCATCAAGCTACAGTCAATTATATGTTTAATATTATTATATGTTTAGGGACTGAATGGATGATGTGAAGTACATGTGACAGGTGGGGTGGGGCGGAGGAGGGGGTGGAGCCGGGGGGGGGGGAGGGCAAGGGGGGGGGGGGGGGGGGGGGGTAATGTGCCTTTTTTCAGTCGTTCATCTCCAAGGTTTGGACAGTACAAAGAAAACAAGGTACATGTAAATCATATAATGAATATTTACGCACGTAACATCGACACACATCATATCAATACAAACACATACTAAAGAACATAAACATCATGAAATAATTATCTATGCCTGAACATCAAAACCCATCATATCAACACGAGCACATCATAAAATAACAATGTCAAGATTGACCATGCAAATGTAACCCTTTCTTTTTTACTTATGCTTTTTTTTCCTCATAAAACACATGCTAATTCTTAATTGATTAATAAGTATTTGGACCGATGACAGACGTTTTCCGCATATTTATTGCATCAGATACATATTTTGCAAGTGAAAGTATCCTATCTTCATTTTCTGTTATCAGTATGCCGAACAAATCTTTACTCTGCGCTGGAGCTGTATTGAAAAGGGTACAGTTTTTTTTTTTCGCAATTCATCGTATCTCTTGCAATTAAATATGATATGATTTTTCCTCTTCTGGGCTTTCTCCACACACTGGGCAAGGAGATGTTGCTACGTGACAGAGAGATAGAGACTGAGAGAGAGAGACAGAGACAGGGAAGCAGAAAGAAGCGTATAGTCACAGAGAAATAGAGGCAGAGAGTACAGACAAGCGAGAGACAGAGACACAGGTGGGGGCAGAGACAGAGACAAGGACAAAGTTTTTCCCCCAAGATCAAAACGATATCGACAAAAAAAACAACAACAAAAAACAAAAAACAACAAAAAAAAACAACAACCCTTAATGAAGTTAATTTATTTTCTCCTCTCAGTAAGCAACCTGTAAAGGTCAAATTCCTAAGACACGACTCCTGTTGTGTTGAATGTAGGTCGATGTCTTAAAGAGCCGTGTACCCAGAATATATGAATGTATATATATATATATATATATATATATATATGAACATAATAATTTATGTATATATATTCATAGATACACACACACACACACACACACACACACACACACACACACACACATATATATATATATATATATATTCATAATGTGTACGATATATAATGTTTTCTGAATACGTTTAGATTAGTTTTATTCAGTTATTTAACGAAGCAAACATGTAACCAAACACACAAACAAACAAAACCTCAATTCTGCACATGTCTTTGTGTTTTCGTAAAGATGGACAGCGTTGCTTTTATTTTTCCCTGCGGTCGACGAGTGTTCGTTCACTTGTGTCTGATTTTTGCTGTTGTGTTTCTCCTCTCTCTCTGGTCTGCGATGCAGTCAGTGGCATGTCTCTTTCGCCTCCCACCTCCTTCATGTGTGTGTGTGTGTGTGCGTGTGCGTGTGTGTGCACGTGTACTCTGTGTGTGTGTGTGTGCGTGCTCTGTGCGTGTGTGTGTGTGTGTGTGCGTGCGTGTGTACGTGCTCTCTCTCTCTTTCTCTCTCTCTCTCTGTACGTGTACTCTCTCTCTCTGTGTGTGTGTGTGTGTGTGTGTGTGTGTGTGTGTGTGTGTATGTGTGTGTGTGTATGTGTGCGTGTGTGTGCGTGTGTGTGCGTGTGTGTGTGTGTGTGTGTGCGTGTACCCTGTATGTGTGTGTGTGTGTATGTGCGTGCGTGTGTACCTGTGCTCTCTCTCTCTGTGTGTGTGTGTGTGTGTGTGTGTGTGTGTGTGTGTGTGTGTATGTGACCGCACGCGTGAACCCATCCTAAGACACACACCAATATGTTTCGTGAACAATTTGTTTTGTGTTGTTGTTACGTATGAAAAAAAAGTTCTGAATCATAACAACAGAACAAATAACCTATCCAACCCTATTTATCATGCCTGTGCTGAACTGTGATATAAGGAGTGATCTTTAGTGCGGCAAATTTGTTACAAAAACAGGACACACAAGACAAAGATAGATAGACAGATAGATGAAGACAGATAGACAGACAGATAGATAGATAGATAGATAGATAGATAAGCAGAGAGAGATAGAGTATGTGTGTGTTTATAACAGACAGACAGAGACAGGGCGAGAGAGACACACACAGGGACAGACGGACAGACAAACAAATAGAGAGCAAGTAACCAAGCAAGCCAAGAAGGCAGGCAGACGGACAGACAGACAGGCAGACAGACATATAGACTGGCAGACAGACAGAAAAAGACACACCGTCAGATAGACAGACAAAACGATCAATCTCTACCTTCCCAACACAAAAGGTGAAAAGACAGGAACACATTTTAAAAAAAAAAAATCAGAAACGAAAAAGACAACACGGTTAACAGAATCGAGGTTTGTCAGAGCTGGCCATGCATTGCCCCTTTTAACTCTCTCCATAAGAACAGCGAAAGAGACGACGTTAACAGCATTTCATCCAAATTACCATCATCAAAATATTGCAAGCGGAACGCTCTTATACTGAAGAGGTGAATGTTGACAAAGAATACCACAGTTCTGACGACGGGAAGCTAAAGGTTGGGTCATTCAGACACCCACTGGACATCCGAGGGGTCTGTGTAGAGGAGAAGAGAGGACTGCTGGCCGTACTGAGTGAGCTAACAAAATAGTGGTTTGTCAGAGCTGGCCATGCATTGCCCCCTTTTAAAGGGACCCTCTCAGAGAAGGAACCAGAAAACAGAGCAGCAAGTTTGGTGTGCCCTTTCCTTGCCTCACAACAAGAAGATCAAGATTCTACGGCCTTTCTGCATGCTTCGTGTTTGTTTTCTTTCCTTGTTTTTTTTTGTTTTTTTTTTTTGTTTCCTTTTCTTCTTCTTGTTCTTCTTGTTCTTGTTCTTCTTCTCTCCGTTGAAAATAATGTGGACAGCTCTTGGCTGAGAAACGATGTGCTGCCGACAAGCATTTTCTGTGTTGTGTGACACAAAGACAGGACAGGGAAGGAAAGAGACAGAGGAAATATTGGGGGGGTAGGGTGGGGGGGGGGGAAGGAAGGGATGAATAGATTGAGAGAGAGAGAGAGAGAGAGAGAGACAGAGACAGACAGAGACAGACAGACAGAGAGGGAGAGTAATAAAGTACGTAGAGAAAGCAAGAAAGAGACTGGGAGAGAGAGCGAGAGAGAGAGAGAGAGAGAGGGAAGGAAAAGAGAGGGAGGGAAGAAGATGGGGAGAGACAGAAAGAGAGAGGAATAGATGGACACACAGAGAGAAAGACAGGGAGATAGAGAGGAGAGAGAGAGAGAGAAGGGGTGGAGAAGAGAGAAAAGGGGGAGGGAATGAGAGAGAGAAGGAGAGAAAGAAGAGAGAGAGAGAGAGAGAGAAGGGGCGGAGAGGAGAGTGAAAGGGAGAGGGAATGAGAGAGAGAAAGAAGAGAGAGATAAGAGAGAGAGAGAGAGAGAGAGAGAGAGAGAGAGAAGGATAGAGAGAGAGAAAGGGCGGGAGAAAGAAAATAGAGGGGGCGCGGCACAAACTCAGTTATTTGAATACAATGCAAACAGAGGTGAAGTGATATCATTACTAGACTAACCCAGATGTTTGAAAACAATGCAAACGGAGATAAAATAAACAATTGTTAGATTCCCATGCATTGTCCTAGGAAAAAACAAACAAACAAACGAACGAACGAACGAACGAACGAACGAACACACAAACTCACTGTTGACTGCAGGGAGATGAGGACACAAGTCACGCGTGCTTGTGTACCGAAACGCACAGTGCTGTTGAGAAACAAACAAAAATGGCTGTTTACAAACATACCCGTGGCAGACAAAGAAAAGGAACAGGCACATGGAAGTAGCACTTTTAAAATTACCTTTTTTTTTGAGAAAGAAAGGAAACGTGGAGAAAATGAATATCAATTTTCAGTTACCTATGATAGGTAACGCGCCATTGCTTACACTTGCGGGTAACTGAAATACTCTTTTGTTCTGCTGAGTTTCAGTTTCAGTTTCTCAAGGAGGCGTCACTGCGTTCGGACAAATCCATATACGCCACACCACATCTGCCAGGCAGATGCCTGACAGCAGCATAACCCAACGCGCTTGTCAGGCCTCGAGTGCATGCTTATCTATTTGTGTACCTCTCAGAGTGGGTTTCTTTTTACAATGTTTTGACAGAGGACAACACTTTTGTTACCATGTTGTTGTTGTTTTTTCTGTGCGCCAAGAGCGTGCTGCACACGGGACGTGGGTTTAACTCACTCAGTACGGCCAGTCCTCTCTTCTTCTCTACACAGACCCCTCGGATGTCCAGTGGGTGTCTCAATGACCCAACCTTTAGCTTCCGTCGTCAGAATTGTGGTATTCTTTGTCAACGTTCACCCCTTCAGTGTAAGAGCCTTCCGCTTGTAATATTTTGATGGTGGTAATTGGGGTGAAACGCTGTTAACGTCGTCTCTTTCGCCGTTCGTATGGAGAGAGTTAATGTCTCATCCGAAAGACTAGACGCTCAGTTTGATTTTCCAGTCAAACTTGGGAGAAAGGGCGAGAGCTCGATTCGAAACTACACCCTCACGGACTCTCTGTATTGGCAGCTGAGCGTCTTAACCATTCTCCCACCTTCCTCCTTTCGATCTTCTGAGCTGAGTATAACCAGACTTTCCTGACAGGGTCCTGCTCGGGCACGGGTGGGGGGGACCTTGGTCAGCTCCGGCACCACGACTGTCCTGACTCCCAGCCCCCCTTGCTTCCCACTTACACACTTCCCGCGGCGGATTTCCCCGGGTTTGCATCCCGGTAAAGGCGCATGGTGGTTAAAGGGTGGAGTTTTTTTTCGATCTCCCAGGTCAACATAATATGTGTAGACCTGCTAATGCCTGAACCCCATTCGTGTGCATACGCAAGCAGAAGACCAAATACACACGTTAAAGATCCTGATATCCGTGTCCGCGTTCGGTGGGTTATGGAAACAAGAGCATACCCAGCGTGCGTACTCCCGAAAACGGAGTACGGCTGCCTACATGGCAGGGTGAAAACGGTCATACACGTGAAAGCCCACTCATGTACATACCAGTGAACGTGGGAGATGCAGCCCTCGAACGAAGAAGGAAGTTACACAGTGTGTCTGTCTGGGTCATGTCTGTCTGCACCACTCACCCCCCCACCCCCGCCCCCACGCCACCTCCACCCCACTCCTTTCTTTTCAAACGAGAAAGGGGTGGGGGACGATGCAGGGGCAAGGGAGGGCACAGACAGACAGACAGACAGACACAGAGAGAGAGAGAGAGAGAGAGAGAGAGAGAGAGAGAGAGAGAGAGAGAGCGCTCAGAACTCAGAATTTTAACGAATGGTCACCGATCGAGAGAGGGGGAGAGAGAGGGAGAGAGAGATAGTGTGTGTTTGTGTGTGTGTGTGTGTGGGGGGGGGGGGGGACCGATAGATAGACGGACAAAAACGCCGACAAAGAGAACTGAGAGAGACAGAGAGATAGAGAGAGGAGTGGTGTAGGTGTTTGGTCACTGATCTTCACAAAGGTGGACAAACATAAAGGAATGAAGAGAGAACCCCAAGAGACGTACGGTACAGGTCTGTTCTGCCGTGCATGCCGAGTCCATGCTGTCCACGGCCCCACACCGTTACGGGCACACTGTTGGCTGTTAATGTTGGTGATAATAAATATTTCCACGTTCTGTTTTCGCCCTGTCCATAGTTGGAGATATTCGTCAATGAACAAAAACTGCTATCCAGACAGCCACTGTCCACGTGACATGTTCCCCTGCCCAGGTTATCCATGGTCAGAGACGTGGTTCCAATTAAAACGAATGCTGATGGCTGGAACTCATATTAGAAGGTAGATCAGTCTCGTGAAATACTCCTTACAGTTGCTGAGGAAAATCTATGCGAGTCCCAGTTACAGTTTGAAAGTCACTCCAAATACGAGAATTGATGGCGATTCAAAATACAAGATACTTTATCATCTCTAAAAGAGAAATTGGTTGACATGTATGCTGAGAAAAATGTGACATTAAAAACAATAAGTGAATGAATAAAAATTAATCAAATACAGTCCACGTGCATGGATGACATGAATCCTGTTCTCTTTCTACGAAGTAACACGCGTTGAGCTCTGGAGTGTCTTCTGGAAGTTGTCCCTGTCGTCTGATACCGCTTCTACATCCTTAGAGACACATTCAAAACTGTAGCAACTCAGCGTAAAGAGATTCCACCTTCCAGCAGGCCGATGCATCTGACCATTTCGTACTTGCTTGAACTTCACACACACATTAATTGAAGCTGTTACTGATTCGGAGTTCAAGATACGCACGTCATACAGCATTAGCTGAAAAATATACTATTTTAACAAGAGAATGATGCGTTCAACATGGGACACCACGGATGCCCATGAGCAAGAACCATCAACCACACATGAAACAGAGGGAGAAGAA
>NC_134877.1:55849216-55856716 GCF_041734735.1 Babylonia areolata
AGTGACAAGACTACACAAGACAGCCACGATGGACCGAATGACCCCGATACGATACAAAGTCCGATGTCTCTCTCTCTCTCTCTCTGTCTCTCTCTCTCTCTCTCTCTCTCTCTCTCTCTCTCTCTCTCGCTGTCTCTCTCTCTCTCTCGCTGTCTCTCTCTCTCTCGCTGTCTCTCTCTCTCTCTCTCTCTCTCTCTCTCTCTCTCTCTCTCTCGCTGTCTCTCTCTCTCTCTGTCTCTCTCTCTCGCTGTCTCTCTCTCTCGCTGTCTCTCTCTCTCTCTGTCTCTCTCTCTCGCTGTCTCTCTCTCTCTCTCGCTGTCTCTCTCTCTCTCTCTCTCGCTGTCTCTCTCTCTCTCTCTCTTTCTCTCTCTCTCTGTCTATCTATCTCTATCATTGAGTCAGATCGATCTGACTCAACGCCAGAATCAAATTCTTAGGGAGGAAAGAGAAGCTGGGAAGAAGGCGTACTTCTGGAAAGGTCGGCTGTACTACAACAAGTACAACAACAACAACCGATCACCCCATCGACGCAATCTCCACAGAGACCACAGAGAAAGACCCACACATGTACGTCCTGGTAGACATATGACCAGGAACTCAACTCCTGATGACCTCACGCAGACGACAGCAGACGAACGACGGGATGCTGCAAACAACAGTTCTCCCCGTGAAATCCCACCTCACTACTTTCCTCAAAACCATGAAACAATGGAACAAAATGTCACGAACGGTAACCCTCCCTCGATGTTTGACATGCACGCCTTCCCAACACTCCCAGGTCGGAAACGGCTGGAGGACAGGCACAGGGATCCTCCACCTGCCTCCCTCGCCGCTCCCACAGGCATCACAACATCTTGGAGAGGAAAGCCCTCCTACCAGCAGCAGGTCGACACTCATCATGCTGCTGATCGTCACACCGACCAGACACAGCGTACTGTGGATGACACAGACAGAAACGATTTTCTGTCTTCCAATGTGGTGCACTTACCACCTCCCCCAGCCAGCCCTCGACCTCGGCGTCCACCTCAGCAGAGAACGAGGAAACTGATTGACCAGTGGGGTGTGAGGCTTGTGGATGAACCCGAAAATACCAGTGACACAAGTACTGCGGCTCACTTTGTCTCTGCCGCCCATGATGGCTGTCAGACTCGCACTGCTGATAACTTTGGGCAGCCCCTCCGTGTTGTCCCCTCCCAGTGTCCCAGTGACCATCCCAGACCCAACCCTGGAATGCCCTCCACAATCCCTACCTCTTTGAATGCTGTAAGAGACATGGCGAACCCCAACAGTACCCCCCTGCCTCGTGACGGTAATGGTGCAGTTGCAGACTGTTCATCTCCTTCGCAACTCACTCCAGCAATGTCACCCCGCAGTGAAGATGGTAGCAGCCAAACATTTGTGAAGCAACCGGTGGAAGCTCAGCCAGTGCACGCAGACATTGAAAACCAGTCCCCCGTTCTCTCACGAGCGAATATCCATGAAAGTGGTAAAGCAGCTGAAGGCCAGCTAGATATAGGATCCACAGAACAGGACTGCTCATTGATAAGCGAGACCCCCAGACACCGAGGATGTGAAACCCGGAGCAGAACAAGATCCAGACAGGCCCAGGTGACGGACAGCTTTCCGCGCATCGGTGTGAGTGCGTCACGACCCCCAGGTCCACAAGAACAGTCCTCAGGATAGGGATACGGCCCTGCCCGTGTCATTGGTCCCATGGAAAACTGTCCTGTTGATTCCGAACATACATGTTTAGGGCGTATTTCATTCCTAACATACAACATTGAGGGTGTTGCTAACATTCATCAGCCAGAAATAAGACTATTTTTGTCCAAGTATGATATCATTTTATTGACAGAAACGTTTTCATCTAATTTTCCATCAGATCTTTTTCCATCATATAAAACATTCATTTCACCAGGTATCAGATTATCTGACGCTACAACCTCACGTCTGTCCGGCGGTGTAGCCTTACTAATACGGCAGTCATTTGTTTCTTGTGTCAAACACATTCATGTAGAATACGATAACTGCATTGTCCTAAAGATTTCTGGCGAGTTGACAGGTTTATCATCAGACTGTATGCTGACAGGATTGTATTTACCTCTGTCAGACAGCATTTATTATTCGGAATCAGAAATTGATAATGGGATTTACATGTTTGAACACTGTATTTTAGATATATTTGAGGAACACGGAGAGGTCCTAATAATTGTGTTCGGTGATCTGAATGCGAGGACAGGAACCAGAAATAGCAGAGGCGCCTTGCTGTCGGACACTTTGATGATGGACGACGAAGAACCAGAGGAGTACTCACGTCACTCGAAAGACAGTGTTGTTAATGGTTTTGGACGTTATCTTTTGAATGTTTGTGAACAGTTCTCGTTATTAATTTTGAATGGCTTTTTGCCAGGGGATGAGTCTGGTGAATTTACTTACATTGCGCATAATGGGGCTAGCGTTATTGACTATTTTTTGGTATCTAAATGTTTCATTGAAAGTGCATTAAGACTACAAGTAATCCCTAAGATAGAATCAAAACACATGCCTGTAGAAATGTTTCTCAAAATCAATCAGATACAAGCACAACATATAAATACATTAGGAAAAACTGTAATCCAAAAATACATCTGGAACCAAGATAAAGCTGACGAATATACTGATGCACTTGCATCCCCTGAAGTTTTAGATTTCTTCAACACAGCCACCAATTTAATTGATTCTGACATTGAGGCAGCTTTAATAACATTTAATAAAGGTATTTTTCTTGCTGGTAAGTGCATGAAAAGAAACTTTAAAACTGGTATGGTAAAGAACAGTCCGTGGTTTGACGAAGAATGTAGAAAAACCAGGGCAAAGGTACGCCAGGCTTTAAAGAAACATGCAGCTTGTAAAGTTGAAAATAAAGATGAAAATGATTTACTTAGAACAGTATATACAATTGAACGAAGAGAGTATAAAAAGCTCCTGAAAAAGAAAAGCTCAGATTATAAAAAGCACATTCTAGAAATTCTAGAGAGTTGTGGAAAAGATCAGAAAAAGTTCTGGGGTACGATCAAATCTGCAACATATAGTAGAACACTACCTAGTCGTATTTCAAGCGATGAATGGTTTTAGACATTTTAAGTCAGTATTTGGATGTGACGTATTGGAGGATGATATAGTGATTAATGTCGAAAACACAACAAACGAAGCTGATTTTGACGAAACTTTGCAAAGTTCTAGCATGTATAACAGTATTTTAGATGCCACCATAACCGAAACAGAAGTTATTGGAGCAATAAAAGCTCTGAAATTAGGAAAAGCTGCCGGTCCTGATGGGATTAGTGGCGAATTTTATAAGTATGGTTCACCAATTGTAGTAACATTTTTTACACAATTATTCAATAAATTATTCGACTCTGGAACATTCCCAATGACTTGGTCTGAAGCAGTTATACACCCACTACATAAGAAAGGTGATACTAATTATCCGGACAATTACAGAGGGATATCTTTGCTTAACGTATCTGGTAAATTATATACTTTCATTCTAAACAAGCGCCTAACTGCATGGGTTGAAGAAAATTCTGTATTGAATGAGTCACAAGCGGGGTTTCGAAAAGGTTACAGTACTGTTGACCACATTTTTACATTACTTGCCTTAGTACAAAAGCAACTGTCGAGCCATTCTAAATTATATGCCGCCTTTATTGATTTCAAAAAGGCATTTGATTTCGTTGATAGGAATCATCTCTGGCTAGTGTTACGAAAAAACGGTATTCATGGGAAAATGTACAGAGCGATAAAAAGTATGTATGCGGTTGTGAAAGCGAGAGTGCGAGTGAATAACGATATGACTGAACCGTTTCTGTGCCCAAGAGGCTTAAAGCAAGGTGACAATTGCAGTCCAATTTTATTTTTGTTCCTAATAAATGAACTAGCTGATGAAGTCATGCAACAAGGTAGACATGGTATAACACTTTCTCCTGATATTATTCAAATCCTCATTCTTCTTTTTGCAGATGATGTTATTCTGTTTTCTGATACAGTAGTAGGTCTTCAGTGTCAGTTAAATGTACTTAGTAATACTGCCGAGACTCTGAACCTTACAGTAAACGTTGAAAAGTCGAAAATTGTAGTATTTAGGAAAGGAGGACATATTGCATCAAGAGAGAAATGGTTCTATAATTGCGAAAAACTGGAAGTTGTGAACACTTACAAATATTTAGGCGTAGTTTTTTCCACTGGTTTGACATTTTCATATGCACTTGAGGAAATGTCTTTGAAAGCAAAAAAGGGTGTGTATGGAATCCTTAAATTCTTGTGGACGTTAGGGGAAAATTGTCCGAAAATCTTCTTCAAATTATTTGATTGTCAAATTCAACCGATGTTAACCTATGGGTCAGAAGTCTGGGGATTAATGGCAGACCATACTGTCATTGAGAGAGTACACTTATTCGCTATCAAACGTCTGCTAAATATCAGTGTGAAAACACCAAGCACTTTAATTTACTGTGAAACGGGTAGATATCCTTTATATATCCAGACCTACACTAATTGTATTAGATATTGGTTAAATGTTACTAGGATGCGTGAAACTCGCATTCCATTTAAAGCATATAGAATGTTGTATGGTCTCCATTGTAGGGATAAATACAACTGGGCATCACGAATTTGTTTTACATTATATAGATATGGATTTGGCTATGTGTGGGAAAACCAGGGTGTGGAAAATATAAACAGTTTCTTGTGTGCTTTTAAACAGAGATTATTTGATTGCCATCTGCAAGATTTGGAAAGCAGTGTAACATCACATGATAGATTTACCTTATATTCTACATTCAGACAACTACACAACGCCCCGCAATATCTAAACATAATCAAGAACCCTGTTTTAAGAAAAGTTCTCACAAGAGTCAGACTTGGTGTATCTCCATTGAAACCGCATAGATTGAGATATTCAAAAAAGCGTGAAAATATGTGTTGCTTATTCTGTAAAGATGAACAAGAAACCGAACTCCATTTTATTTTGACATGCCCAGAATACAAAAATCTCAGAGAACAGTATATACCGAAGAAGTATCATGTGCGCCCCAATGCATTTAAATTGTCACTGTTGTTTGCAGATGTGAAGACATGCATTCCACTCTCTCTGTTCTTGTCCAAAGCCTTCACCCATAGAAACAAGTCTATCTTTGGTTAATGACGCATGATTACACACCAATCAGCCCATCTATCTTTTGTCTTTTTCTTCTTCTTTCTGTCCCTCTCTCCCTCTCTCTCTCTCTCTGTGTCTTACTCTGTCCTTTCTCTCTTTTCTACCCTTTGTTTGCTTTACATATATTGGCGCTGTTCTTTATAATGGATGTTAACACGGAAGACCCCCCCCCCCCCTACCCCTGTTGTCACGGGCAGAAAGGCCTAAACAATAAACCATTCAGACTTCAGACTTCAGACTATCTCTATCATTCCACCCTCTCTGTCAATTTCTCTTATTATCTCTCTGTCACTCTTTCTCTCTGTCTCTGCCTCTCTCTCTCTGTCTATCTATCTATCCCTGTCTCCCTCCTCTCTCTGTCAGTCTCTCTTACTATATATATATATATATATATATATATATATATATATATATACATGTCTTTCTCTCTTTCTCTGTCTGTCTCTCTTTCTCTCTTTCTGTCTGTCTGTCAGTCTCTTTCTCTGTGTGTGTGTGTCTCTCTCTCTTTCTCTGTGTGTGTCTCACTCTGTCTTTCTCTCACTCTCTCTGTGTCTGTCTCTCACTCTCTCTGTCTGTCTGTCTCTCACTCTGTCTGTCTGTCTGTCTATTCACACACACACACACACACACACACACACACACACAAACACACACAAATATATATATATATATATATATATATATATATATATAGAGAGAGAGAGAGAGAGAGAGAGAGAGAGAGAGAGATGCTCGTGTGTCTCATGTGCAAGATTTGTAACTGTTAACTTTCACTCTGTTATTTCCTTGTCATCTTCACCTTTACCATTGCATTGCAGAATCAATCGATCGGCAACCCAGCTCGTGAACAACAAATGTTGGAGGGTGGATTGGGGGGATGGGGTGATATGGCAACGGGGGTTTGGACAATGGGGGGCTGGGGGGGGGGGGGGGGAAGAGGGAGAGGCGTGCTGTTTTGATCGGAGGTCAGTGCCGTTGTTGATTTCTCGTCGTTGTTATTGTTGTTGGCGGTGGTGGTGGTGGTGGTGGTGGCGTCGGTGGCGATGGTGTTATCGTTGTAGTTGTTGGTGTTTTGTCTTGTTGGTGTTTTGTTGTTGGTTTTGTTGTTGCTGGTGTTGTTGAAGTTGTTGTTGTTGTTGTTGTCAAGGCCTGGCCAGTGTGTTGGGTTCAAGCGAAGGTCATTCGGGCATCTGCTCCTCCTCTCTCTCTCTCTCGTTCTCTCTCTGTTTCTCTCTGTATATGTCTGTCTGTCTCTCCCCCCCCCCTCTCTCTGTGTTTCTCTCTGTATTTGTCTGTCTCTCTCCCTGTATCTGTCTGTCTCTGTCTCTATCTATCTGTCTCTGTCTGTCTGTCTGTCTGTCAGTCTGTCAGTATGTCTCTGTCTCTCCCTCTCTGTGTTTTTCTCTGTATCTGTCTGTCTCTCTCCTCTCTCTCTCTGTGTTTCTCTCTGTATTTGTCTGTCTCTCTCCCTGTATCTGTCTGCCTCTGTCTCTATCTATCTGTCTCTGTCTGTCTGTCAGTCTGTCAGTATGTCTCTGTCTCTCTCTCCCTCTCTGTGTTTTTCTATGTATCTGTCTGTCTCTCTCCTCTTTCTCTGTGTTTCTCTCTGTATTTGTCTGTCTCTCTCCCTGTATCTGTCTGCCTCTGTCTCTATCTATCTGTCTCTGTCTGTCTGTCTGTCAGTCAGTCTGTCTCTGTCTCCCTCTCTGTGTTTTTCTATGTATCTGTCTGTCTCTCTCCTCTCTCTCTCTCTCTCTCTGCTTCTCTCTGTATTTGTCTGTCTCTCTCCCTGTATCTGTCTGCCTCTGTCTCTATCTATCTGTCTCTATCTGTCTGTCTGTCAGTCTGTCTCTGTCTCCCTCTCCCTCTCTGTGTTTTTCTCTGTATCTGTCTGTCTCTTTCCTCTTTCTCTCTCTGTGTTTCTCTCTGTATTTGTCTGTCTCTCTCCCTGTATCTGTCTGTCTCTATCTATCTGTCTCTATCTGTCTGTCTGTCAGTCTGTCTCTGTCTCTCTCTCCCCCTCTGTGTTTCTCTCTGTATCTGTCTGTCTGTCTGTCTCTGTTTCTCTCTGTATCTGTCGTCTCTCTCTCTGTATCTGTCTCTGCCTGTCTGTCTCTGTCTCTCTTAGTCTCTCTTTTTCTTTCTGTGTTTCTCTCTATATCTGTCTGTGTCTCTCTTTGTATCTGTCTGTCTCTCTGTCTCTATCTATCTGTCTCTGTCTGTCTGTATGTCTGTTTGTCTGTCACTCTTTTTCTTTCCGTGTTTCTCTCTGTATCTGTCTGTCTCTCTCTGTATCTGTCTGT
>NC_134877.1:55866716-55869216 GCF_041734735.1 Babylonia areolata
GATAAACAGAGAGAAAACAAGAAATGAGTTTTGGTATCAGGAAGTGTCAAAGCGTACGGACGGATTTCATATTCGTTACAGACCACATCAGCTGTTCGAAATGAAAAGGGAGACGCACAATAGTTAAACTTCACAATATGAACAGATTATGAATTGCTCTCAATTCAACCTGCTTAACTCTGTGCGTGCGTGTCTCTCTGTTATTACCCTTTCTCCATAGACTGACAAGACACTCAGAGGGGCGAGAGGTGCTCTGAAATCAATAACATCCCACGTCTACGTTTGACCCGGGCAATCAGATGACGCTTTGCTTTTTGTGTTGTTGTGGTTTAGCTTCCATTCTGCTGGGGTTCGTTCTACAGTTATTGTTGAGTGCCCCCCTCCCCCCCTTCCCGCCCCCATCCACACCCCCATCTCCCATACACGCACACCCTCACTCATCTCCAACACAGCACCAGGACGAGTAAGCTCCTTATGGCTACAAAAACCCGCTTCATCATTGGGTGGTGGTGCGCTCACACATAGAGTCTACCGGCCCCGCGGTTTATACAGAAAAGAACTAGGGCATCGTCATATCCGTCGTCCACATACATACTACCCACACTCCCACACGCACACGCAAACACACGCACACACACACACACACACACACACACACACACACACCGCACGCGCGCACACACACACACACACACGCACATACACATGCAGAGAGAGAGAGAGAGAGAGAGAGATGGATGGATGGATGGATGGATAGATGGTTTATACATTTGTATGCCATTTCCCCCTATAAAACGGAGTAAAAAAAAAAAAGAAAAAAAGAATAAACGTTTGAAAGGAAAAACAACATCATCATGGACAGCGCACCATGCCATGTAAAGTGACATACACTCAGCTAAGGAATATCATACCTTCTTTTAGGTCACGTACCTCCATCGAAGTAAGACACAATTCACATCACGAAACATATCGGCTTTTTAATTGACAAACACAAACACCTAAGAAATGCGTAATACACCTGATATATATCATGCAAGCTTAGTAAACAGCACTCAGGTAAGTAAACAGTGTGCGCGCATATAAATAAAGCCTTATTCATATGCAGGAAGTGCTTAATCAGTTACACTAAGACGTAGTTTGTATCTGAAACAATTCAAACCAATAAATTTACAGATTGATTTGTAATGGTGTGTTCGTGTGCAGATGCCATTAGTAACGATAATATATCTTGACTTGAGAACTTACAATATGTATGTATGTATGTATGATAGTTAATCATGTCCGACTATGACCACAAGAACAACAGAAGAGGCATCTGCTGTCCCGACTATGTGGGCTGGAAGTTTATTATAGTGGAGAGTCTCTTGCCCAAGTTGCATCTCCACTTTTTCAGTTAAGGTTGTTTTGTTTAGGACAGTCGGCACTGGGATAATTCATGGTATGTACTGAACTATAAAATGATATACATAATACAAGATAGGCCAGGATATAACAGAGAGAGACAAGGAGAGAGAGAGAGAGAGAGAGAGAGAGAGAGAGAGAGAGAGAGAGAGAGAGAGAGAGCACAAAACATTGTTCTCGCCATACTCGGTAAACAGCTGTTTGTTGAAGTGTTTGTTTCCACTTCTCCTTTCAATTTCATCTTTCTTTCTCCCACCCCCCACTCCCACCCCACCCCCACTCCCCTGGCACTGCTCTCGGGCTGAACACTGCCCGCCCGGATATCTGACGGGTGCAAGGTTAAGTCTTCACATTCTCTAAGGAGAGGGGGAAGCTTAAGAACTGCAATGAATACCGAGAACGAACAACTGAACCTGAACAAACACTCCAAGGTCATGGCCATAATGCAGGCGTGAAATTTGCCGCCTCTCTGGCAAGCCTTCCCGCTAACAAGCTGAAGTTGTGCGAGGTGAGAGAGCTGATGACGAAGGAGGGTCCAACACGTGCAGGAACAATGGAGAGGCACATGGAGGTGGGAGAGTGGGGGGGCCTAGGGGGGGCGGGGGGGGGGGGGGGGGGATGAGCAAACGATCAGTAGCCTGGGGGTCACAGGGCAATAGGAAGGCGGAAGAACACGAACGAGTAAACCGGCTGCCTGAGTGACCCTGCATCTCGCTTTTTTCTTTTCTTTTCTTTAATGAATACAGAACGTGGAACGCGAATAAAGATTTGCCAGTGAAGATTTCTTTCCGAGGGTCTGTGGAGTGGAGGAGGGTCTGTGAAGATGGGAGTCACTGCACAATTTTAGTTTTCACTGTTTTCTTCACTGAACGTTTTTTTTTCTCTCAAGGCCTGACTAAGCGCGTTGGGTTACGCCGCTGGTCAGGCATCTGCTTGGCGGATGTGGTGTAGCGTATATGGATTTGTCCGAACGCAGTGACGCCTCCTTGAGCTACTGAAACTGAATCTGAACGATTTTCATCTATATCGGACACATAATGTCCCTTCTGCTCATGTCGAACCATATACATGTAAACTACGATAACAACAATAACAAACT
>NC_134877.1:55879216-55881716 GCF_041734735.1 Babylonia areolata
AGTTTCTACAAGCCGCTATAGAAATATTGTAGCTTATATTATATATTCTGTAACATTTCTTTGAGGTTTTTCTCTTTTCCAGCGTCGGAAGCAAATGATTTAAAAGTCATCCTTAAAAAAATCTTATCAAAATGCAAAGCAACATAACGAGATAAAACAACAACAACAACATATTAGCGGAAAGGAAATGAAGTTTCATTGACTGATCACAGATGAAAGTGAGTGAAAATGTCAGATCATTTTTCATTCAATCGTAGGGAAAGGAAGCGGCAGACTTGTTTATAATCATACATTTATAACATTGCATGCTGATCTTGTATTTTAGTCTAGTGTGGGGCAGGGAACCAGTGAAGAGATTGCAAGAAGGATTGATGCGATCAGTATCTTTTTTTTTCTTTTTTCCTTTCTTTCTTTCTGGGTACGAGTAGGGCGTGCAGAGTTTTGTAAGCACTGAATCGTCAGAAGACTACGTCGGGCGCAATAGCCGAGTGGTTAAAGCGTTGGACTGTCAATCTGAGGGTCCCGGGTTCGAATCACGGTGACGGCGCCTGGTGGGTAAAGGGTGGAGATTTTTACGATCTCCCAGGTCAACATATGTGCAGACCTGCTAGTGCCTGAACCCCCTTCGTGTGTATATGCAAGCAGAAGATCAAATACGCACGTTAAAGATCATGTAATCCATGTCAGCGTTCGGTGGGTTATGGATGCAAGAACAAACCCAGCATGCACACCCCCGAAAACGGAGTATGGCTGCCTACATGGCGGGGTAAAAACGGTCATACACGTAAAAGCCCACTCGTGTGCATACGAGTGAACGCAGAAGAAGAAGTCAGAAGACCACCAGACTAAGTGTTGTTGTTCCCGCTCCGCCTTTGGTGGCATCTCTGCTATGCTCACTGTTGTGGTGTCACGCTCCCTTTCGTGTTTGTGTGTATAGGCGTTGGTCCGTGCTAGCTGCACACAGTTATTTGCTTGGCCTCTGAGATCTGTTGTTGAAAACTGCAATGTATGCTGATAGTGATTGTAGTCAATCGGGGTTTATTTAGTAGTAGTAGGGACAAGACAAGACAAGACAAATGGTTTGTTGACTTAAGCCTTGCTCATATCAGGGGAGGGGGGGGGAAGGGGAAATCAAAAGCACCAAAACACGTAAAATGTTCTTCCACACTCTCCGATACACACATACGCGCACACACTGAGACGTTCACAAAATGGATATGGACATGGACGAACTGGTTTTCGGTTTACATATCTTGGAACATATGGCCATCAGCCCAGGAGATACGGAAATAAACAGATAATAAACGCTAAATTATTTAACTGGTTGATCTAAATTTCAAAATGGGATAGTAGTAGGGAGAAAGAGAGAAAGAATGAATGAATGAAAGAGACAGACACACAGACACACAGACAGAGAGAGAGAGAGAGAGAGAGAGAGGGAAGCTAACAGCTAGCCAGGCAGCCAGCCAGCAAGGAAAAAACAACGTGACACAGCGTATCGGAACAGAATATGGGTGTTGTTTTCAACTAAGTTGACCAAATGAAGCAATTTCTCTGGCATGCGTCCTGTCCTCATGGGGACTGGGGGAGTGGGAGCAGGGGGTCGGGGAGCTTTGTTGGGATGGGGGATGGGGGAAGGGGGGTGTGCTGTGTTGCAGAGGAAGGGTAGGAGAGATTGGGAGACAGCCCAGAGAAACACACTGAGAGAGAGAGAGAGAGAGAGAGAGAGAGAGGGGGGGGGCGAGAGAGGGAGAGACAGAGAGACAGACACCTATAGACAGATCGACAGACCAAAGAGACACACACACACACACACACACACACACACACACACACACAAAGAAAAGAAAAGAAAAAGAAAGAAACCATCACACCCCATTTTGAGACCCAAACACGGCAATTTTGGTTGCTGCTCCACGTAAACTACGTCAGCTCCTCACAGTTCTCAAGTCTACACCCCCGATCCCCCCCCCCACCACCACCACCATCACCCCCTTCACCACCACCATCACCACCACCACCACCACTGCTATCACTCTCACCAGCAACATGAACAGTGACTCAATTATTCATTGACTGTCCCTTTTGCTGGCAGACGATATGCCAGGAGCTTAATGGCACCCCAGGACAATTAGTGTGTCCTCCTCTCTCACCCTCCCTCCCTCCCTCGCTTCCACAGCCCCCCCCCCCCACACACACACTTACCCTCCGCCCTCTCTTAGCTGAAGTTCACCGATTTAGTTGGCCTTACGTGGTTACCGATTTTCCCCAAAGGGCTGCAACCTTTCTTTTTTTTTTGGGGGGGGTGGGGGGGGGGGTGCGAGGGGGATGGGTAAGGGGGGTGGGTGAAAGTGAAGAGATGATGTATGTGTGGGGGGAGGAGGAGGGGGAGGAGGAGGAATGCTCAGGGCTGAAGTGAGTGGAGGGGGAGGTTATAAGTATCACAGCTGTAGCAGCTATGCATAGATGGTTTGAGGAGAAGGATGAGTGTTTTGAATAT
>NC_134877.1:55886716-55901716 GCF_041734735.1 Babylonia areolata
CCCAGATCAAATCTGATTTCTTCTATGTAAAATAAATAGATAAATAATATATAAATAAAAACAAATAAATAAATAAATATATGAAATTATTACATAGCTAGCCCACAATGTTTTGACGTTTCTCTATCTTATCCATGTGATATAACTCATTTAAAGAAGATATTCTAAAGAATTTTTGCAGGCTCTGGCAGTATAAAAATGTTAATAAATCATCATCAAGAAGATATTAATGTCGGGTTTGTTTTGTAATGATTCCGGCATTCACAGACGAAACAGAATCCCAGCAGCCAGCCAAAAGTTGATTTCTGGCAGCGAAGCTTTCCCCGCCAGAAGGCACACCAGCTGCATTTCCTGCAGTTCCAGAATAATTTTGCAAACCGAAGAGCATGAGTCATATCGGCAGTAACGAATGGTATGGAACAGTTTGCAGATCCACGGAGAAGACAAGCGTCGATGAAGACATGTTAACTCACTCAGTACGGCCAGTCCTCTCTTCTCCTCTACACAGACCCCTCGGATGTCCAGTGGGTGTCTCAATGACCCAACCTTTAGCTTCCGTCGTCAGAATTGTGGTATTCTTTGTCAACATTCACCTCTTCAGTATGAGAGCCTTCCACTTGCAATATTTTGATGGTGGTAATTGAGGTGAAACGCTGTTAACGTCTTCTCTTTCGCTGTTCGTATGGAGAGAGTTAAAAAAAGGAAAGAAAAATAGCGAGAGAGAGAGAGAGAGAGAGAGAGAGAGAGAGAGAGAAATGAAATGAAATATTTTAATGTTTTCGACCATGGGCACATAAACAGTCAAGGGGGGCAGGGCAGGGGGTTGGATTGGGTGTAGGAGTGTGGGGGTAGTTGTGAAATAACTAAATAGCTAAATAAAGAAGTTCTACAATAGGAAAGATATAGTATTACACAAGAACATCATTAAATGATAGTATTCACTGTCATGACCCGTTGTAAACATTTCTCTGCTTGCTCCATGAGAGAGAGAGAGAGAGAGAGAGAGAGAGAGAGAGAGACAGACAGACAGACAGACAGACAGACAGACAGACAGAGACAGGGACAGAGACTTGACACTTTGACACTGACATTTTATTACCATTACCTTAGGTCTTTTGAGAGTTGAGAGAGAGACAGAGAGCGAGAGAGAGAGAGACAGACAGACAGACAGACAGAGACAGACAGCAGTACAGACACATAAATAAACAGACAAACACACACACAGAAAAAAACTTCTTCGTCTTCTTCTTCGTTCGTGGGCTGCAACTCCCACGTTCACTCGTATGTACACGAGCAGGCTTTTACATGTATGACCATCTTTATCCCACCATGTAGGCAGCCATACTTCATTTTCGGGGGTGTGCATGCTGGGTATGTTCTTGTTTCCATAACCCACCGAACGCTGACATTGATTACAGGATCTTTAACATGCGTATTTGATCTTCTGCTTGCGTTTACACACGAAGGGGGTTTAGGCACTTGCAGGTCCGCACATACTTATGTTGACCTGGGAGATCGGAAAAATTCTCCAGCGCCGTCACCGAGATTCGAAGCCGAGACCCTCAGATTGAGAGTCGAACGCTTTAACCACTCGGCTCAGTATTGCGCCCCGCGTCATACAGAGAGAATGAATGATCGCGTCATGAACGACACTTGAACATGATGTGATTTGCACGTGTCTGTGAGTCAATCACGCCTGTGCAGCTGGTGCCAAACACGTGGCCTGGTGAAGCTATCACTGCAACAGCTGCTGCAATCACGACAGTGACGCTAGTTTTCACACGTTATCGTTAGTATCATGGCTATCAGCATCATCATCTGCGATGATATTAATGATGAAACCCGCCTATAACGTACTGATCTGGTCTAGCTTTAGGGTTGTATGCGTTTTACAAAAAAAGAAAAGAAAAAAAAAAGAAAAAGAAAAAGAAAAAAAGGAAGTTATTATGAACCAGATAATTACAATGAGCATCACCATTATTATCATCACTGTGCAGTAGTCGTAGTAGAAGTCATCGTTGTCATAGCAGTAGTAGCAATACCAGCAGCAATAAGTAGTGGTAGCAGTAGTATGAAATTATATGATATGGATATCTATATACAGTGCCTATCCTTGGTGGGAGACCATGCTCAAAGCGCTCTACAAACTCGGGGTCACCTGCACACCAGGCTGTCTCTACATGGGTAGAGCTGTCTGACAACTGCCATTGGGCGCTCATCATTTGTTCCGCAGTAGTTGTAGCAGCAGCTGCAGCAGCAGAAGCAGTTTCATATCGCTTTCACTCACCCAAGTCATTTTTAGTCACAGCATATTTGCGGTGCTGGACTGATATACTTCCAAAATAACAGAAAGGCTTCCCATTACCCCCACACGTAGCCCCCGCCCCCCCCCCCCCCCCACACACACCACGCACTCCCCATCTCCCCTCTGCCTGCCCGCCCCCATCACCCCCCCCCCCCACTCTCTCCGCCACACACACACCTCTCTCTCTTTCTCTTACTCTCGCCTGCCCTCTTCCCCTTCCCCACTACTTCCACTTCCCCCACATCCAACCACCTCATTCCAAATGTCCTTACTGACCACCGTCCCCCCCCCCCCCCCCCCCCCGGCGCCCCCCTCCTCCCCACACCCCCAACCAGCACCCTACGGTCAGTGGCCTGTAAGGTTGATGACAGTAACAAACTGACCACTGGCGGGACGTGGACGTGGTTTCTACACACGGAGTGCGCTGTTAGTATTGCTGTTAGTGTCAAGCCTTAGTTCCCACTGACGAGGGGGTCATTTTTTACCACATATATCTACCTTTGCCTCCTGTTCGTTCCTTTGTTCAGTGATAAGATACGTATACATACATGCATACTGTTTTCCTTCATTCGATTTAGACATGTTCCGTAATGTGAAAACATCGAAGAAGAGTAATAACACAGTCAGCCATTTTGTTGTTGTTGTTGTTGTTGTTGTTTGTTTTCTTTTTTGTTTTATTATTGTTGTTCTTTTTCTTTTTTTTTATTATGATTTTTTTTTACACAGTTTTGCCCACACCAAATCTTTTGTTGCCATGGGTACTTTCACATGTGATAAGTCCATGTCACACTGACATAGGACAACCGAATCACTGACATACACCATACACCTTCAATCCCCACCCACTTGACTTTGCCTGACCACCTGAGATTGACATCAGGGTTGTTTGTGGTCCATTGGAAGAAGATCTGTTGCCTGTACATGGGGAAAAAAACAACACAACAGACGACAACCCCAACAACAAATAAACCGAAAACGTTTCGTTGTTCCACCGCTTTTCCCGGGGTTGGTTGTTACATGAAAAAGGATCCACCACCTCCGCTTGCCGGAAGCTGACCGAGACTGGTTCCGGCACTGGGTATTACACGGTGGGTGGCTGAGAGGATTCGACACAGTTGGGGAAAAGGCTCTTTTTTTTTTTTCCGTCTTGTCACATGTCTGTCTGTCTATCCGGTTGTCTCTCAGTACTTGCCTGTGTGTGTGTGTGTGTGTGTGTGTGTGTGTGTGTGTGTGTGTGTGTGTGTGTGTGTGTTTCTCTATTGTTATACCTGCATGAAAGTTTCTTTTTTATTCTCTCTCTCTCTGTGTCTCACTCTCTTCCCCCCCCCCTCTCTCTCTTCCTCTCTCTCTCTCTCTCTCCCCCCCACACACCCCCAACCTTCTTCTCCTTCTCCCTCTTTCAAGCGCGTTGGGTAACGCTGCTGGTCAGGCATCTGCTTGGCAGATGTGGTGTAGCGTAGCGTATATGGATTCGTTCGAACGCGTTGACGCCTCCTTGAGCTACTGATACTGATACTTCTCCCCCTTTCTCTTTCTGCTTTCAACTGCACCGTCTTTCGTTACGATGATCATGTTTGTCCAAGACATCTTCTCCAATTATGATTTATTGATAGATTTTCTCTGCATCGCTGCCACTGAGGAAGTATGAATAAGGAATACGGACAGAGAGACACCAGATCATATCGCCAGCCCCGTACCCCGGCAGTCACAAGACCGGCACTCTGACACAGGTGCAGACACACTGAGACACACAGACATACACAGACACAGACACACACACACACACACACACACACACACACACACACAGAGGCACACACACACATACATACATACAGTACACACATACATGCATGATATTATTGCACATACATGCACAAACACATACACACAAGCACGCACACACATATACATACCAGTTCTCTTGTTTATTTATAGTCTGCTCATCTAAGCGGAGGTGGTCGATCCTTTTTCATGTAAAATGGCACACATATACACGTATACACATGCATACACGCGCGCACGTCCGAACAGACAGAGAGACAGACAGACAGACAGACACACACACACACCACACACACACACACACACACACACAGAGCACAGCACAGCACAACACAGCACATCACAACACAACACAACACAACACAACACAACACACTGCCCAATATTCCTTGTGACCCCGGTACACTTGGTACTAAAGACATATTCTATTCTACTCTATTCTATTCTACCCGCGTACGCCAAAACTCGCATCATCCATCCATTCGTGGAGCGGGAGCGGTTCGTGTTTTGACAAGCTGGGGCTCACAGTGGTATCTGGGTCGAAGAAGGGTGGGGGTGGGGGGATGGTTTGGGGGAGAGGGGTTGGGAGGTGGGCGGGGGCAGCCCTTATTTGCAGCAATTTTCTCCCCCCTTACCTCCAATTCAAACGGTTGGGATAAATATCATGGTCGGGGTCTGTGGCTGGCTTGCTGGTCCGCTAAATGGCGCCTTCCCGCGCTGGTTTCGGCGAGGGAGAGTGTGAGAAATGGTGCAACGTTTGGCTGTGTGAGGTCAGAGGGCACACACCGGGCTGTCGATGTGTGTGTGTGTGTGTGTGTGTGCAGTATTTGAGTGTGTGTTTGTGACTGACTGTGTGTGTGTGTGTTTGTGACTGTGATTGTGTGTGTGTGTGTGTGTGTGTGTGTGTGTGTGTGTGTAGGGGGGGGGGGGATCGGGGTGGGGAGCGAGGAGGAGGGGAAGGGGAGGGTTTGGGGGAGGGGGAATGTGTGTGTGCGTGTTTGCGTATGTGTGTGTGTGTGTGTGTGTGTGTGTGGAGGGGGGGTTGTGCGGGGAGCCGGAGATGTGTGTATTTGCGCGCACGTCAGTGTGTGTTTGTGTGTGTGGAGGGGAGTTGATTGTGTGTGTGTGGGGGGGGGGGGGATTGGAAGGTTGATGGGGGGCGGAGGGGGGAAGTGTGTGTGTGTGTGCTTTGGGATGGGGCTGGAGGTGGGGGGGAGTGACATAGGCAGAGGAGAATACAGATTGGCAAAGAGATAGGCAGAAAGACATGTTTGTGTACACATAGGCGGTTCTTCATCAAGTTTTGTGTGTGTGTTTGTCTAGTATATATATATATATATATATATATATATATATATATATATATATATACTCTGTGTGTGCGTGTGTGTGGAGAGGATTGTTTGTGAGTGTGTGTGTGTGTGTGTGTGTGTGTGGAGAGAGGGGGGGGGTGTTGTGAGTGTGTTTGCGTGTGTGTGATAGGGACAGGGACAGAGGCAGGGGAGACAGACAGATGGACAGACAGGCAGACAGACAGTCACTGAGACAGAAAGACATACTTGCGTACTCATGGGCGGTTTGTTCAGTTTCAACTTGTGTGTATGTGTGTGTGTGTGTGTGTGTGTGTGTGTGTGTGTGCTTGCGCGCGAGCGCTCGCGCGTGAGTGTTATGTTATGTGTGTGTGTGTGTGTGTGTGTGTGTGTGTGTGTGTGTGTTTGTGTGTGAAGCAGGGTTGAAGGAATGGACTGGTGTCAGTGTGTTCGGTCCTTGTTAGTTCACTGATTGAAAGTCTCAGTATCTCCAAGAAAAGTGGTGTCAGATGCCGGAAAGAATGAGAACTGACATAAAAAGACAGGCAAACAGAGTTTATTCACGTCCTTACGTGTGTTCATGCACACTTACTTATTTCTTATGTGTGTTTTTACGTTGGTGGAATAGGTGATGGATAGATATCCACTGAAGATCTCCTTCACAGAGAACTGACTGGTCCCTTCCCTTCACTGAATGGCGTCTTCCCGTGTCCCGTTCAGTGAAGGAGACAGAGTGTGAGAAAATCGGTGTTAACGTTTTGGCTGTGCGCCGAGGTTAGAGGGCAGACTGTTGATGTGATGTGCAGTGTATGGGTGTGTATTTGATTGCCAGTGTGGGGGTGGGGTGTGTGGGGCTTGGGGGGGGGGGGGGGGGTTCGTGTGTGTGTGTGTGTGTGTGTGTGTGTGGAGGGGATTGTTTGAATGTGTGAGTGTGTGTGTGTGTGTGTCTGGGGAGAGGGAATGTGCGAGTGTTTGCGTGTGTGTGTGTGTGTGTGTGTGACAAAGACAGAGGCAGACAGACAGACAGAGAGACACTAAGACACTGAGACAGAAACACATACTTGTGTATGCATGGGCGGTTTGTTTCGAGTTGTGCGTATGTGCTTGCGCGCGAGCGTTCACGCGCGTGTTAGTGTGTGTTAGTGTGTGTGTGTGTGTATGTGTGCATGTGTGTGAAGCAGGGTTGAAGGAATGGACTGGTGTCAGGGTGTTCGATCCTTGTTAGTTCAACTGAAATTCTCGGCCTCTTCAACAAAAAGTGATATCAGACGCCGGCGGAAAGAATGAGAACTGAGATAAAAAGACAGGCAAACAGAGTTTATTCACGTCCTTACGTGTGTTCATGCACACTTACTTATTTCTTATGTGTGTTTTTTCGTGGCTGGAATAAGCATGGATAGATATCCACTGAAGATCTCCTTCACAGAGAACTGACTGGTCCCTTCCCTTCACTGAATGGCGTCTTCCCGCGTCCCGTTCAGTGAAGGAGACAGAGTGTGAGAGAATCGGTGTTAACGTTTTGGCTGTGCGCCGAGGTTAGAGGGCAGACTGTTGATGTGATGTGCAGTGTATGGGTGTGTATTTGATTGCCAGTGTGGGGGTGGGGTGTGTGGGGCTGGGGGGCGGGGGGGGTTCGTGTGTGTGTGTGTGTGTGTGTGTGTGTGTGTGTAGGGGATTGTTTGAATGTGTGAGTGTATGTGTGTGTGTCTTGGGAGAGGGAATGTACGAGTGTTTGCGCGCGCGCGCGCGCGCGTGTGTGTGTGTGTGTGTGTGTGTGTGACAGAGACAGAGGCAGAGAGACAGACAGAGAGACACTAAGACACTGAGACAGAAACACATACTTGTGTATGCATGGGTGGTTTGTTTCGAGTGTGTGTATGTGCTTGCGCACGAGCGTTCACGCGCGTGTTAGTGTGTGTTAGTGTGTGTGTGTGTGTATGTGTGTGTGTGTGTGTGTGTGTGTGAAGCAGGGTTGAAGGAATGACTGGTGTCAGGGTGTTCGATCCTTGTTAGTTCAACTGAAATTCTCGGCCTCTCCAAGAAAAAAGTGATATCAGACGCCGGCGGAAAGAATGAGAATTGAGATAAAAAGACAGGCAAACAGAGTGTATCCACGTCCTTACGTAGGCCTAAGTTCATGCACATGTTGCTCATTTCTTATGTGTGTTTTTTCGTGGCTGGATTAGATGATGGCTAGATATCCACTGTAGATCTCCTTCACTGAGAACCAACCAACTGGTCCCGCCGCTGAATGGCGTCTTTCGGCGAAGGAGACAGAGAGTGAGAAAATCGGTGTTAACATTTTGGCTGTGCACAGTCAGAGGGCAGACGTGAATGTGCAGTTGGTATATGGGTGTGTGTTTGATTGTGTGTTGGAGGTGTGTGTGGGTTTGGGGTTCGTATGTGTGTGGCGTGGAGTCCTGAGGGTGTCGTGTATGTGTGTGTGTGTGTGTGTGTGTGTGTGTGCACGCGCGTTTGTGTGTGATCTTTAAAAAAGAAAAGAAAAAGTATATATTATGTACAACACAAATAAACTCACTTTCGAGAAAAAACGCAACTCAAGATCAGAATCTGGAGGACCGATCTTTCCCAACAAATGCTGACATTTCACTCTTATCGCTCCAAACTGGATTAAAACGTTCCTTGAGTGCACTGCGATTTGTCGCAGGAACAGAGGGGCACACACACACACACACACACACACACGCACACACACACACGTACGCACACACGCAAGTAGCATTCTCACTCGCACTTGACAAAGTTCTCTTTTTGTTGTCTCAATTTCGCAGTTCAAAAGAAATTGATAGGAGCGTGGAAGGAAAAGGGGGGAGGGGAGAGAGATGGAGGATAGAGAGACATAGGAAAGACAGAAAGAAGGTGGCGAGGGTGTGGGGGGTGGGCTGGAGAGAGAGAGAGACAGAGGAACAGAAGAAGACACAGGCCACAGAGAAAGAGAGAGAGAGACGTCTCCTCTGCCGGTTATATTCGAGAGACTCGACGAGATTAGTGAAAAATGAAAAAAAAGAATAAAGAAGAATGCTGATGAACACTTTCAGTGACAACAATAGAAGGTCAGTTAAATTATTTCTGATGGAGGGGAACCTAATATATTGTGCACGACATGGTCTCCTGAATACGTCTCGATGGAATAAAATGTGATGGATTAAAAAAGAAAGAAAAAAAGAAGAAGCCATCAGTGTGTGTGTGTGTGTGTGTGTGTGTGTGTGTCTTCACGTGCGCACGGCAAACACCCTCCCCCCTACACACACACACACACACGAACACACATGCACACACACATATATATACACACATACACACATACACACACACACGAACACACACACACACACCCACACACACACACACACACACACACACACACACTCCTTCTCCCTTCTTCTCCTCCTCACGCACACACAAACACGCGAACACACACACACTGACACACACACACACACACACACACACACTCTCTCTCTCTCTCTCTCTCTTTCTCCCTTCTTCTCCTCCTCCTTTTTCACTGCACATCTCATAATTGAGAGAAAACATAGAACCACAAAGGATGCAGGCACCACACACACACACACTCCTTCTCCCTTCTTCTCCTCCTCACGCACACACAAACACGCGAACACACACACACACACACACACACACACACACACACACACACACACACACACACACACACTCTCTCTCTCTCTCTCTCTTTCTTTCTCCCTTCTTCTCCTCCTCCTATATCACTGCACATCTCATAATTGAGAGAAAATATAGAGCCACAAAGGATGCAGGCACCACAAGAAAAAACAAAACAAAAAAACAAAAACAAACAAAAATCCAAACAAACAAACAAAGAAAACAAAAACAAAACAAAACAAAAAAAACAACAAACACACACACACACACACACACACACACACACACACACACACCAAAACCCCCACTTTTGTTTTAACTTTTCCCAACAGCTTCCTGGCAAATTAATGTTGATTCAGAGTTGATGGAGTGGCGCTGTGCAGCTGCGATGTTTGAAATTCACCTCACGGCCTGACACAGAGGGTGGCCGAACTCCTCTCGTCAACTGGGCAAGTTCAGCTGCACTGCTGGACCTGTTTTGTATGCGAGAGAATTTTCGTTTCATTAGAATTGTTTTTTTAATGATTGGTAATGATAATAATGAATAAAAATTCATACGTCTCACATCCATTGTGTATGTGTGTGTGTGTGTGTGTGTGTGTGTGTGTGTGTGTGTGTGTGTGAGAGAGAGAGAGTGTGCGTGCGTGCGTACATGTGTGTGTGTGTGTGTGTGTGTGTGTGTGTGTGTGTGTGTGCGCGCACATGACATTTTAATAATATATACCTTGTTCTTGGCAAAATTCTGGCAAAATCCACTGCGATAGGAAAAACAAATAAAACTGCACGCAGGAAAAAATACAAAAAAAAAAGAAGAAATAAATAAAAGGGTGGTTCTGTAGTATTGCGACGCGCTCTACCTGGGAAGAGCAGCCCGAATTTCACGCAGAGAATTCTGTTGTGATAAAAAGCAATACAAATACAAAATACAAATATGCATGCATAATTACACACACACACACACACACACACACACACACACACACACACACACACACACACACACACACACACATATATATATAAAGAGAGAAAAACAGACAGACAAATAAGCTGAGAAAGACCAGAGACAGAGAGACGCTACATATTTATCACAGGAACGATGAAAACAACAAACAAACAAACACCGGGTGTAGCTTGTTTCAACTAAAAGCCCCCCAACACACACACACACACACACACACACACACACACACACACACACACACACACACACACACACACACACGTAACACGCAGGGAAGAGGCAAAGTGCGTGACACAAAGTAGAACCACGTGCCAGAACCGCCTCAATACTTTGGTCCTTTTCGTGTGGTTTCTCTGTGTGTGTGTGTGTGTGTGTGTGTGTGATGTAGTGTATATGAATCAGTCCACACGGCCCAAAACTGCAACAAAAACAACACACAAACCAATAAATAGAATATGATAAACTACGGGAAAAAAAAATCGGCCCAAACCGATACTACTGCACTTCTCATATCATTACTGTCATGATAATAAAAATGATGGATGTGAAAGCAAATGGTATCTCGGTAGCTTATCTGTTAGTGGAATGCAGACAGAAAAAAAAGTCTAAAAACGCGCGCGCACACACACACACACGCACGCACACACACACACACACACACACACACACACGCACAAACAGATCTCCTTCCGGCTTTGAGACGGCAAGCATTAGCATGGTAACAGAGTTATAAACTCATGAGTCAGTGCCAGGGAAAACATGACCGTAGTTATAAACGCGGACGTATGTAGTTCTAGCACGTGGTTCTTGTTTGTATCATGGCACTCTCTCAATACAATCCCCTGCTGGATATTTGTAGAGTGGTGGGCTTTTTGTCATAATTATGAGTTATGACTAAGGTGTTGTTGTTGTTTTTTTCCTCTCTCCCTGGGGAACATTTCCTCGATTACTTTGTTGCCGCTGTGGTTTTTGTTGTTGTTGTTGTTGTTGTTTTTCTCGATAAGCCCCGAGTACATGCAGTACACGGGAACCGTGTTCTATCATTTACACAAATAAGACTAACACTTAGCGTCGACACTCGCAATGTAGAAGCGGAGATGGAAAGGAACTGAGTGAGGCAGGCGGTTATTCCATACGAGAAATGTTGTCGCTTGAGAGAGAGAGACAGAGAGTGAGAGAGAGAGAGAGAGAGAGAGAGAGAGAGAGAGAGAGAAGGACAGAGAAAAAGAGACAGAGACAGAGAGAGACAGAGACACAGAGAGAGAGAGAGACAGAGAGACAGAGACAGAGAGTGAGAGAGAAGGAGGGAGGTTGGGATGGAGGGAGTGGGAGGGAGAGCAAGCAGTCACACACACACACACACACACACACACACACGCACACACACACACACACACACACACACACACACACACATATATATATATATATATATATATATATATAGAGAGAGAGAGAGAGAGAGAGAGAGAGAGAGAATCGGAGGGAGAGAGAGAAAGTAGGAGACAAAGAGAGGAAGAGAGAGAGAGAGACAGAGAGAGACAGAGAGAGAGAAAGAGATAGACAGACAGACAGAGAGAGAGAGGGAGGTAGGGAGGGATGGTGGGTTGGAGGGAGTGGTAGGGAGAGAAAAGAGTATATATATATATATATATAGAGAGAGAGAGAGAGAGAGAGAGAGAGAGAGAGAGAGGAGGCAGGAGACAAAGAGAGGAAGAGAGAGAGAGAGAGATATACAAAGAGTGAGTGGGAGGGAAAGAGAGGAGGTGGGAGACATAGAGAGAGGCGGAAAGAGAGAGAGACTGGGATGAAAGAGAGAGACAGACAGACAGAGAGAGAGAGAGAGGGAGGGAGGGAGGGAGGGAGGGTAGGTTGGAGGGAGTGGTAGGGAGAGAAAAGAGTCTATATATATATATATATATATATAGAGAGAGAGAGAGAGAGAGAGAGAGAGAGAGGGGGGCGGGGAGGGGGAAGGGGGGGGGGGGCAGGCTGACAGGCAGTTATGCATCAACATAACGGATGGTTGCATAGCCATCGTCATCGTCATCATCATCATCATCACCATCATCATCGTCATCGTCATCGTCATCATCGTCATCATCATCATCGCCATCGTCATCATCATCATTATCATCATCATCATCTTCTTCTTCTTCTTCTTCTTCCTCATAGATAGCGTCATTTGTGGTGTCACTATCATCGACACCTACAAAGTTGTTATCGTCATCGTTGTTGTCATAGCTACGCTATTGTTGTTGTTACACTGTAGAAGCAAACCGTTGGCAGTATCGATGTAACCCTCTCACTCCTTACACCACCCTCCCACACATGCTCCCCATCTGTCCACCAAACAGCCAGAGTCGTGTTGGGAATAGGTACTGCCAAAACAGAAGACCAGGCTATACTAATTGTGAAACAGTCCAGTAGAAGAAAAAGGGGGGAAAAAATCTTGCGTAACAATGCAACCTTCATTTTCATATAATTATATCCACTTGACGTGATTTTAAACACAGAAAAAACCCAAAAAAAAGACAGATAGGAACAGGAAAGAAAAAGAAAGAAAAGAAAAAAAAGAGAGAAGAAAAGAAAGAATAAGAAAAGAAAAGAAGAAAGAAAGAGAGGGGAGAATGAAATAAGTTTGAAACTTTCTAAAAGAAAATAATCTCATCTCTCAAATAAACCCAAACTCTTTCTTAAACCCTTGGGGCACAGTATGACAGAAATTATAGAATAACAGCGCTTCCCTGCAGATAAACCAAATAACAGGGAATTGGAGTTAATGATAAAACAACATCACACATGAAAGAGACAAATGCAATCTCTCAGACATGCCTAACCCTACCCCACAGCTAGCTGTCCAGCTGGATGAGGGATTGGAAGGATTTGCCGCGTCCTGCATGGATTGTCGCTGGCGACAATTCGTGCAGCCTCACTGCACATAATTATTGTCACCGCTCTGCACTGTTGCTGCTGTTGTTGTTGTTGTTGTGTGCGTGTGTTCGTGTGCGCACGCACGTATGAGACTGCTGTGTGCTTGTTTGTGTGAGGGGATAGTGTCGCCGGAAACAATCCATGCATGGGCGACAATTCATGCCGCAACAGGATTGGCGTTAAGGAAGGACGGGGTTGGAAAACGTGGCTAGAGAGGAGGGAGTGGAAATTGCACAGTTTGTAAATCATTGTCCATTTTACGTTATTATCATGTCCATTGCGCAGTTGGCGAGGCCGTTCGTTCGTGTTGTATGCCAGCCAGCATTGGTCTCCTGGCTTTGTGACGACTGCTTGCGTAGATTTTGAACGACATGACATGTATGTAAATATTGAAGAGGTGTTTTTCGTGAAGCTGTGTCTAATGTCACTTTATGGTGTTGGATTAAAAAACAACAACCAATCATCATCATCACCATCATCACCATCATCACCACCACCATCCTCCTCCTCTTCATTATCGTCATTATCAGTCATCATCACCGTTCTGATTTCACAGAAAAAAAAGAAACAGAACATTTTTAGTTTGAATCATACTTTAGCTGTTCAGATCAAGCTTCCTTCTTCCAGCATGCATATCATTTTATCCCCATATGTTTGTGTACATATCGACAGATAGATTAGTTTGTTCTCTATTTTCCTTTCGCTCAGGTAGATCTTGGGCCCAGTCATAATTATGAAAAAAAAATTGCGTTTTGAAACTCTCCGGACTAGTCCCTTGTTCTGTCTGTCTATCTCTCTCCTCCCTCCCCCCCCCCCCCCGGCCCCATCTCTTTCTCTCCGTCTCTGTGTCTGTCACCTTGAGTAAAAAGCCATTCACGTTATCAATTATGTTTCATCTCTCTCTCTCTCTCTTCTTTCTCTCTTTGTCTGCCTGTCTGTCTCTCTCACCTTGAGTAAAAACAACCACCACAAATTCACGTTACCATGTCTCATTATCACTTCAGAACGATAGTTCAGATCCGCAAAATGGTACACAGGGTCTGTTATGAATCAAGGCTCAAGGCTTTAGGTAAGATTCACATTGTGTGTGGGAGATGATTACGGGAAGTTAGTGAGAGAGAGAGAGAGAGAGAGAGAGAGAGAGAGAGAGAGAGAGAGAGAGAGAGAGAGAGAGAGAGAGAGACATGGACATCTTTTTATTCAATAAAGGCCATGGCCCCCCTTGAAGGGCATACAGTGAACACACATTACAACACAAGAAGTTGGCACAAAGTACAGCATAAAACAACGAACTACGAAATTAACAATGTATGCTACGCAAATTATAAGGCTTAACTACATATGAGAGAGAGAGAGAGAGAGAGAGAGAGAGAGAGAGAGAGAGTCCGGATTCCAGATTCCAGATGGTTTATTCATGTTTTGGCCTGGGCCACTTATGAAGGGGTATGTGAACAAGAGAGAAAGAGACACACACACACACACACACACACACACACACACACACACACACACACACACACAGAGAGAGAGAGAGAGAGAGAGAGAGAGAGAGATGATGATGATGATGATGGTGATGACGATAATGTTTATATTGAAGAAACATATAAGGTTCATTTTAAAAGGGAGTTGGGGGATAGGTCATTCAGCGTTAAAAAAGGGTGAAAAAAAAAGAAATCATGTTCAAGTAGACAGACATTGTCATGAAGCGTAGCAAAGGACGACAATTCACACTAACGACACGAGAATTAGAATGGAATGCTGCGATGCAAATTGGAAGCCACCTTCAGCGTGTACGCTCTGAGCGCAATTTAAAAACTCTGTACAGAAAGCGAGAAAGCTTTGACACTGTCTCGTCGTCATCAGCTCCCATCAGTCCAGGCAAATTAACACACACACACACACACACACACACACACACACGCACACACACACACAAACACACACACACACACACACACACACACACACACACAGAGAGAGAGAGAGAGAGAGAGAGAGAGAGAGAGAGCTCCGACTAGTTTTTCTTATCTCTTACAGCCTACAGTCCGTGTTGTGCACTG
>NC_134877.1:55914216-55921716 GCF_041734735.1 Babylonia areolata
GTAGTAGAATCTTTCCACCACCAACAACAACAGTAACAGCAGTACTAGAATCGCCGCAAAAAGCAACAATAACAACAGTAAGAGAATTGCTGCCACGTGTTCTGATTGCATTCTTTGGAACAGGAATGACTGTTGTTGTTTTTTGTTTGTTTGTTGTTGTTGTTTTTTTAACGCCTTGACTGATGCTGACGATTATTCTCGTCAGTGAAAGGACGTCACCTCACTGAAATCTGACTGAAACTTACAGTTCAGGAAGTGAGTCACTGTTTTCCATCAGAACTACTTCCGCTTGGGGGTTGCCTCCCTTTCGTTCAGTAAAATCAATGACACCATTTGAAATGTACACAGAATGTTTAGTGACTGCACTTCAAACTCGCGCCACACTGATCTCATTTCCCCAAGTTTCAGCACTCCGCAATAGCCGAGTGGTTAAGAGCGTTGAAATTTCAATCTGAGGGTCCCAGGTTCGAATCTCGGTAACGGCGCCTTGTGGGTAAAGGGTGGAGTTTTTTTTTTTATTATTCCGATCTCCCAGGTCAACGTATGTGCAGACCTGCTGGTGTCTTAACCGTCTTTGTGTGTGTACGCACGTAGAAAATCAATTACGCACGTTAAAGATCCTGTGATCCATGTTAGCATTCGGTTGGTTATGGAAACAAGAACATACCCAGCATGCACACTCCCGAAAACCGAGTATGGCTGCGTAAAATAACCAAAGCGGTCATACACGTAAACTATTACATGTCTGTATGAGTACATGTATGCGCGACTGAAACCTCATTGAATGACACAGGAAACGAATGATGAGCGCCCAATGGCAGCTGTCGTTCCGCTCCACCCAGATAGACAGCTCGTTGTGCGAATGATTCCGTGTTTGTAAAGCGCTAAAAGCTTGATATCAGATCGAGGATTGGATCTATACAAGTATCCATTATCATCATCATCATCATCATCATCACTCAAGTGGCACCAGGCATGCCTGGAAAGACATCATGATGATGTCAGTCAGTGAGGGCGCTCGATAGCGGGACAGCGCACTTCCTGAAAAAAAAAAAAAAGAAAAAAAAGAAAAAGAAAAAAAAAAGCAAGCCTGGTGAGATGCTATCGGAGCCACCAGCTTTCCTCCTTTCCAGACAACTGAAGCGGCGTCTAACTTCCTTCTCTTGAACCATGACAGGGGAGGGGGTGAACGGGCTTGGGGGGACGGGGGGCGGTGGCGAGGTTATCTTGGGTGCAACAACATCCGAAGAAGACAAGGGCTTGTCAAATATGTCGTAAAACGCGTTTAGTTTATCTGGAAGAGTTCTGCCAGTGCTGTTCTGTCCTCCTCAGAACGCTGACGGGAAGAACAGGCAGGACACTCACCTCAACCCGGAATGCCAGCACAGTACTTCACCCCACTTTCTGCTTCTTCTTCTTCTTCTTCTCCTCCTCCTCCTCCTTCATCATCATCATTATCATCATCATCTTCTTCTTCTTCTTCTCCTCCTCCTCCTCCTTCTTCTTCTTCTCCTCCTCCTCTTCTTTTTCTTGTTCTCCTCCTCTTCTTCTTCGCCCGCGATCCCCAGGTCACGCTGACAGATGCTCTATCCGGTCTGCAGCGGCCCCACTTTCCATAGCCAGGATTCCTCCTTGTACCAGGACAGAACCCCTACCCGGAAAGACAGATATCCAGGACTCTATCCCCTCGAACAACGTAACCTTCACGGAACCAAGAGCCAAGCCCGGACCGCCTTAATTTTTACGAGGGCGTCAGCCAATAGGTCGTTTAACTCACTCAGTACGGCCAGTCCTCTCTTCTCCTCTACACAGACCCCTCGGATGTCCAGTAGGTGTCTCAATGACCCTACCTTTAGCTTCCGTCGTCAGAATTGTGGTATTCTTTGTCAACATTCACCTCTTCAGTATAAGAGCCTTCCGCTTGCAATATTTTGATGATGGTAATTGGGGTGAAACGCTGTTAACGTCGTCTCTTTCGCCGTTCATATGGAGAGAGTTAACTCGACATCAATTCGGTGGTGTCAAAATTCGCAGTCACTAAAATCCTTCGGTCCCAGTCCGCCGCATTCCTGGAGTTATTTGCGGATATTAATCTTACAAAACATTTTTGGTTATAAATAAAAACAAAACAGAAACAACTTATTTTCTAGATAATATATGCTTCAAACATTTCGTATCTGCATGTGGGAAAAAAAAAAAGAAAAAAAAAGTACAGCCTTATTTTCTAGATAGTTGTCTCAAACATTTCGTATTTGCTTGTGGGCATTTTTATCATCTGATTTGGAAAAAAAGAGTAAAAAAACAGAAAGAAAGAAAGAAGAAAAAGAAAAAAAAGAGAGGAAGAAATCTCTCCTTCCGTTAGTGTTTGTCTAAAAGTCCCGTTTCACAACGGTGTATCAGAAGCAGCTGCAACAGCAGTAATCATAGTGGTTGCAGTAGTCGTCGTAGTGGTAGCAGTAGTAGTAGTAGTGGTAGTTTTGTTTCTACTACTACTACTACTACTACTACAGCTATCGTATAGCCAGACCGAACCAACAGCCTCCCATATGTCAGTCCATAGCCCACCCAAACCACTGAGCCACAGAGGCCACATTTATCTATCAATTTATACGTGCATTTATTTCTGTTGATTTTATACATATTCTTTTTATTGCTTTCTCTGGGAGCTTTTAAAAGCAGTTATTCCCGCCCTCATCACGGCAAACAACAGCAATTTATACGGCCCGATAATTGCTCTAATTTTCGTCCATTTGCATGAAATTTTGCGTTTGACGTCACAGCGCTGGAAATGGTATGTAATATGCCTATTGGTGAGCTTGTAAGCGAAGCGAAAATAGAAAGGCATGCATGTTACACAGTCAATAGCAGCCGACAGGAATTAGTTTTATTTCAACTGGGTTTGTAGAAAATATTCAATATGGGTATATAAGTTTCAAGATTTTTGTATCAGCTTTCTAGCACGTGCGCTCTGAAATTAGGCTTACGAAAAACGAGTTTAGGCTTATGAAAATATCTAATTATGATAAAAGAACATTCGATACGCCCAAGCTAATGAAACAAAAGCCCTGGGCGTTTTCAATGAAAAATACATTGACGTGTGCATACTAAAAACACACGAATACACCGGCATGCACAAATCCTCCCGCCCCACCTGCAACCCACAAACCCACACCCACTCCACACAAGATGTACACACTCATACGCGCGCGCAAGCAATGATAATTGATACTGAGTTACTCTAATAAACGATGCTTTATCCCGAAAACGGACAAAACCTTCCCTTGAAATTCTTTAGCGAAATTACACAAATGAGCAGACAGTATGTGCAGCAAAAACCAGGACGAGTTGTTAGTTTTGGGCAAATTGTTCACATTTGTTGGTGTTATTATTTTATTTTTTGGTGACGGAACAATTCATTGATAGATTCTAAGGATATATTTGATAAATAAAGTGTGAGCGTGCGCCCTTGTGTGTGTGTGTGTGTGTGTGTGTGTGTGTGTGTGTGTGCGTGCGCGCGTGTATGTGTGTGTGTGTGCATGAGTCTGTGTGTTCGCATGTGCGTGCATGTGCGCATGAATGTGTATGCGCGCATGTGTATGTGCGCGCTCATGAGTGTGTGTGTGTGTGTGTGTGTATGTGTGTGCGCGCGCGCGTACGCACGTGCGTGCGTGTGTGTGTGTTTGTGTGCGCGTACGCCCGTGAGTGCGCGTGTGTGTGTGTGTTTGTGTTTTGTGTCTTTTGCTGGGGGGGAAAGGAAACGCACACTCAGTTGAGTTGAACGACCTATTGCCTTCTGCCCATAATGTCAAGTCCTCACATTGTTGGCTTCTTGGTGTTGAGGAGCTTTCATTGTGTGAGGGATCGGAGTGCAGGGGGAAAGGACGGCACTCTAGTGGAGGAACTTAACACATCTTTCCCATTGTCATCTCTCTGAGCAATGTGGGAATGTAGTCATAAACCCCCCCGCCAGAAAATATTGTGCGGATAGATAAATGTCTTGGATATATTTCATTGTGCGCTATTCTCGGGGCGGAAGAGGATGGGAGGTGGATGTCATAAAGACAGTAACGTGTTCCATGAAGGATGGAATTTGTGGAGTGCTTTTTTTTTTTTTTTTTTTTTTTTTTTTTTTTTTTTTTAGAAATCAGTGGATGCGTAAAATTTCTGCAAATGAGCAGGATAGTCTCAGCATCCTTAGAAGGGTCTTTCCCACTTTTTTTTTGTTTTGTTTTTTTGTTCTCTTTCTCTCTCTTTCTTCTTTTTTGTTTGTTTGTTTGTTTCTTTTTGTTCCTTCCATCATCATTTTTCTCTTTTCTGTTGTCTTTTCTTTCTCTTTCTTTTTTTTTTCTCTCATCTCTTTATTCTGCCTTTTCTCTCTCTCTCTTTCTCTCTCTCTCTCTCTTTCTTCCCCCTGTAATCTGTCTTCTTATCATTGTCATGCTCAAACACTGTCAAGGTCATGCAACATATAAAATCACATACAGGGTAGTTTCATGCACAATGTCTGAAAGAGGCGAGGTAGACACGATCTCATTCTCTCTCTCTTTCTCTCTCTCTCGAGTGTTTTTGTTTCAGTTTTGCTCTCGGCAGGACAAAACGTGGCTTGCAAAAGGCAGAAGAAGAAGAAAAACGTAATGTGTTGTGTTTACTTTATGGCACAGCAGATTCTTTGTGTGAATTTCGGGCTCCTCTCCCTGTTAGAGCTTGTCGCCCAGATGCAAAGACATGCCCTACACCCCCACTTCCTCCCACCCCTCCCGCCACACTTCCCCCCCCCCCCCCCCCCCAAATCTGCAATGTATTTGTTTCACTATTAAAGTGGATTTGTCTATTTACATTTTCCTGGGACATCCAGTTTGATGCCGGCCGTTGGTTCTTTTACGTGCGCTAAGTGCATCTTAGCAGCACTCAGGACCCTCGGGTCTCTTCATCTCTTCCAAAAGACTAACACCCAGACCACGGCACCACTTCTAGTGGATGGATTGGGGAAGGCAAAAAATACCGATCATATATGAGACTCTAACCAGTAGATGCTCGCTTCCGAGTCGCGACACATCACCAGTAGGAATTTATTCCAAACATGCCATCCAGCAACAAGAATCCGTACCTTAGGTGTTCTGTCCTTTCATCTAGAAATCTAGTTTCTCTCAGTGATTCGGTAAAGACTCCGAGAAGAAAAGCTCCAAGCCAAGACTGCTGAGAAGAAAAAAAAATCAACATTACAGAGCAAAAAAATATATTTAAAATAGTGTCAACTTCAACCAAATTACATGAAAATCAAACAAAACCATTTATTTTATTTTATTATTATTATTTTTTTTATTAGAATAGAGATGACATGAAACAAACACCACTACCACCACCCCCCCGACACACAGACACATACACACAAACACACACACATACAGACACACTCACACAAACATACACACATATGCGCGCGTGTAAGTATGTACGCGCACACGCTCGCAGACAAACACGCGCACACACACACACACACACACACACACACACACACACACACACACACACACACACACACACACACACACACACACACACTTTCCTTTTTGGGAAATGTTGAAAGCGGATTTTGATATCACTTATTCTGAAACAAAAAAGGAAGAAAACATCAATATCACGACAAGTACTGCCAGAATTCATATAACAGAAAAATATCAGAATCATCTCCATGTATTTACAGATGGATCTGTTCTTGATGACAAAAACGCTGGTGCGGCTTTCTATATTCCTGCCTTTAAAGTTGAAAAATCTTACTTTATTGGAAAACACCTTTCCATATTCACAGCTGAGCTAATTGCTATTATACAAGCTCTGAACTACTTAGTGAGCCATCAAATAGTTTTCTCGAAAATAGCATTCTTTGTTGATTCCAAATCAGTACTTTATACTCTAGAACTATTCAGCCTTGTAACAAGACCTGACTTAGTTATTGAGGCAAATCATTTGGTACATTGTTTAAGGATTAAAGGGACTGAGGTCAGTTTTTGTTGGGTGCCTTCTCATGTGGGCATTCTTGGCAATGAAATTGTTGATAAAGCAGCTAAAAGAGGAGCGCAAGATTCAGAAAAATCGACAAAAATACATGTCCGTCTCTCCGTAAAACAGGCATACACTTTGTTAGAAAAATCAGCATGGGGTCGATTTCATAACCGATGGAAGTTAAAGTTTTTAAACCATAAAGGAACATTATTCCCCGAGAATATTATTAAAGAAAAGATACCGAATCCATCAGCTTGCTATATAAGATTAATAACCTCTACTTTCTTCCGTATAAAACTTGATGCGCTGAAGATAAAGTATAGTAAAAATGTTACATGCATCTGTGGTAAGCAGTTCAGCTTGCATGATTGTTTGTTTCACTGCCAGCAGTTACGTACCTTCTTGCCCAAGTATTTCAAAGAGAATAATAATTCTGCAGATGATTTTTGTAAAGTTATTTCCGACGAGGTTCTTATGGTCGAACTTTCACAGGCATTAGTTCATAGCCCTATTTCTACATTCCTTTAATGCACTTCAGAATTGTGTTAATGGTTTCTGATTATTTAAATTATTATTATTGAATTGTTACTGTTAAATGTAATAGCATGTTAGTTATACCCCATGCCCCCACCCCCCCCCCCCCCCCCCCCCCCCTTTATTTTTTTTTTTTTTTTTTTTTTTTTTTTTTTTTTTTTTTTTTTTTTTAACGTCTAATATCACTGATAGTGAAAAGACGCTAAACAAAAGAACGAACACACACACACACACACACACACACACACACACACACACACACACACACACACACACACACACAACCATGGAAAGATGTTATTAAGAAAAAGGTTCCAAAGCACTGCAACATTTAGAGACACATAGGGACAGAGACAGAAGTACAGACAGATGGATGGAGAGACAGAAAGAGAGAGCAGGTATGTAGCTAAGAGAGAGAGAGAAAAAAGAGACAGACAGACAGAGAGAGACAGACTAACAGAGACAGAGAGACAGAGACAGACTAACAGACAGAGACAGTGATAGATAGATGGGTAGATAGATAGATAGATAGATAGAGATACAGAGAGAGAGAGAGAGACAAACAGGCAGACAGACAGACAAAGCTCTGCGACAAAGAGACAGAAAGAGGCAGGCAGATAGACGGACAGACTAAGTTTCAAATTTCAAGCTAATACCATCCTTTCACCCCTATTGGAGTATGGATGATTACCACAAAATAATCATTTCATGCCCAAATTAAACAGAGAAACAGAGTGGCGGAGAGAGACTCAGACAGAGACAGAGAGCACAGGCCAATCTTAGCGACTTGAACTTGTCAGGTTTGAAGTTTCGGGGAAAAAAAAAAAACAACGTGAAAAGACAAAGAAAACAAATCTAGATCAAGGATATCACATTACAAAGGTCAGGGTGTCAGATAACTGCGCAGAAAAGAAAGCGATCAATCGATGACATAACGGCCACTGTTTGACCCATCCACAGATG
>NC_134877.1:55929216-55941716 GCF_041734735.1 Babylonia areolata
ATTATTTTTTTTTGTGGTTTATCTGGCCGCTATCTATCTATCTATTTGTATGTATGTGTGTTTGTTTATTTATCTATCTGCCTGTCTATCTAATTGTTACTTATTTTGCTTCATTTTTACCCCAAACCAAGCGTAGATTACAAACAAAATGTGCATGCAAGGAAATCAATCACGATGCAATCACCGTGGTTTTTTGTTGCTTTTTTTTTTTTCGTTTGTTTGTTTGTTTCACCGGGGTGAGAAAAGTTGCGTGATTATAATAAATGCAAGAGATTTGGAAGCGAGCTTATTAAACTGATATAGCCCTTACACGGCAGACATGCAGTAATGAACGGAATGAATTACCATAGTTATTTTGCACTGGTCCAGAAGAACACCAGCTTGTTTCGCAATGCGCTGCATCGATTTGAGGAAGAAAAAAAGTTCTGGCTTCAGGCCTTTATTTGTCTTGGAAAGTTCACAAGATCAGACTAGGGGGACCCTCACGGGCCTCGTATGTTGCAGACAAGCGCAGGCGAAGATCCAGCTTGCCCCACCAGTCATTAGACATCTCTGGAGATGTACCACAGTTTCGTCTGCAGGAAAACATGGACTTGCTTTGATGAGGGAAGCGATTGGCATAGCCTATGAGTTACTTTCAGGAAAAGACTGGCGTGGAATGGCCGGTCGTTGTTCTTGTCTTTTCCACTTTTTAAAGCGAATTGGGATGTAAGAAGGTGTATGGAACTACAGCAACAACGACAACAATAGTGTTGTAGTAGTAGTAGTAGGGGGAGGAGGAGGAGGAGGAGGAGGAGAAGCAGCACTAGCACCAGCAACAACAACAACAACAACAACTGAAGCAGCAGAAACAGAACAGCATCCACAACGGTAGCAGTATCAGCGGTGGCAGCAGTTGTTGTAGCAGCAGTAGGAGTAGTAGCAGTAGCAGCAGTACTAGTGGTTGTAGCAGCGGTAGGAGTAGTAGCAGTAGCAGCAGTACTAGTGGTAGTAGCAGCGGTGGGAGTAGTAGCAGTAGCAGCAGTTGTTGTAGCAGCGGTAGGAGTAGTAGCAGTAGCAGCAGTACTAGTGGTAGTAGCAGCGGTGGGAGTAGTAGCAGTAGCAGCAGTTGTTGTAGCAGCGGTAGGAGTAGTAGCAGTAGCAGCAGTACTAGTGGTAGTAGCAGCGGTGGGAGTAGTAGCAGTAGCAGCAGTACTAGTGGTAGTAGCAGCGGTAGGAGTAGTAGCAGTAGCAGCAGTACTAGTGGTAGTAGCAGCGGTAGGAGTAGTAGCAGTAGCAGCAGTACTAGTGGTAGTAGCAGCGGTAGGAGTAGTAGCAGTAGCAGCAGTTGTTGTAGCAGCGGTAGGAGTAGTAGCAGTAGCAGCAGTACTAGTGGTAGTAGCAGCGGTGGGAGTAGTAGCAGTAGCAGCAGTACTAGTGGTAGTAGCAGCGGTGGGAGTAGTAGCAGTAGCAGCAGTACTAGTGGTAGTAGCAGTAGCAGCAGTACTAGTAGCAGTAGCAGCAGTACTAGTGGTAGTAGCAGCGGTAGGAGTAGTAGCAGCAGCAGCAGTACTAGTGGTAGTAGCAGTAGCAGCAGTACTAGTAGCAGTAGCAGCAGTACTAGTGGTAATAGCAGCGGTGGGAGTAGTAGCAGTAGCAGCAGTACTAGTGGTAGTAGCAGCGGTAGGAGTAGTAGCAGTAGCAGCAGTTGTTGTAGCAGCGGTAGGAGTAATAGCAGTAGCAGCGGCACTAGTGGTAGTAGCAGCGGTAGGAGTAGTAGCAGTAGCAGCAGTTGTTGTAGCAGCGGTAGGAGTAATAGCAGTAGCAGCAGTACTAGTGGTAGTAGCAGCGGTAGGAGTAGTAGCAGTAGCAGCAGTTGTTGTAGCAGCGGTAGGAGTAATAGCAGTAGCAGCAGTACTAGTGGTAGTAGCAGCGGTAGGAGTAGTAGCAGTAGCAGCAGTACTAGTGGTAGTAGCAGCGGTAGGAGTAGTAGCAGTAGCAGCAGTACTAGTGGTTGTAGCAGCGGTAGGAGTAGTAGCAGTAGCAGCAGTACTAGTGGTAGTAGCAGCGGTAGGAGTAGTAGCAGTAGCAGCAATACTAGTGGTTGTAGCAGCGGTAGGAGTAGTAGCAGTAGCAGCAGTACTAGTGGTTGTAGCAGCGGTAGGAGTAGTGGCAGTAGCAGCAGTTGTTGTAGCAGCGGTAGGAGTAGTAGCAGTAGCAGCAGTACTAGTGGTAGTAGCAGCGGTAGGAGTAGTAGCAGTAGCAGCAGTACTAGTGGTAGTAGCAGCGGTAGGAGTAGTAGCAGTAGCAGCAGTACTAGTGGTTGTAGCAGCGGTAGGAGTAGTAGCAGTAGCAGCAGTACTAGTGGTAGTAGCAGCGGTAGGAGTAGTGGCAGTAGCAGCAGTTGTTGTAGCAGCAGTAGGAGTAGTAGCAGTAGCAGCAGTACTAGTGGTAGTAGCAGCGGTAGGAGTAGTAGCAGTAGCAGCAGTACTAGAGGTAGTAGCAGCGGTAGGAGTAGTAGCAGTAGCAGCAGTACCAGTGCTAGTAGCAGCGGTAGGAGTAGTAGCAGTTATGTTGCAACCGCTATAGCAGCTATAGCAGTAAAGTTACAGCCGTAAGAAAAAGGTGGTGATGGAAGAAAAAAATGGCGAATCAATGTCTTGCGATATTGAGTTTTTAGCGATATAATGGTTGCAGCCGTGCGTTGATGCTTTAAAAGACAGTCTAGAAGATCGATGTTCTCGTGAAGCAATCACCCCCTCTACACTCCCAGCCATCCCACCAGCCCTACAACTGAAATGGTCCATCCTACTCCACGCAAAGCTCGTCACCTCATCATTGTTATGTCATAAAAGATCTCGTGGAATAAGACATCGACTGCATGCATATTTAATCCCTGTAGTTATTGAGAAACCATCAATCCAGTATTACCACAGTCCGTACGTACAACAACGGGGTATGGCCTATTTTCAGGGAGTGAAAAAAGAAAAGATCAAAGCTTCAAAGCTGGTCGAAGCAAGAGAACAAGTGTTTAAAAGGAGGGGGAGAAGGATACACAACACTATAATGTAACAAACAGAGCACATCCTCATCGTGGCCATTGGCATCGATTGCAGCCACTTGTAAAGCCCGGAAGGCCTACACATATTCGCAGCACACTTTCATAACCACTCTTTTTTTTTTATCCTCAGAACCCTTTGAACATGCATAGGACAGTATTTTTATCTTCTTCCTCCTCCGCCTTTTCCTTTCGTGTACAAGTAGAACGCGAGTAATTCCAAAACAGGTTCACTAAGATTAATTTGAGTTTTTGTACAAACAATACACTTAGCTTTTTTTCTTCTTTTTTTTTCAAACAGCCGATTTTCTGTTCCATGTTCTTTTTTTCTTTCTTCCCATGCACCCCACTTCTTTTTAAATACAAGTAGTAAATATAACTGCATACGGTACTTAACGTCATCATCAATTTGCCTGATGGCTTCATCGAGCATTATAAACACTGCATCCTCACCTTTTATCATGGCATGTAAAGCTTCTGTATGTTTGCCTTTCTACTGTTTTTTTTGTTTTGGTTTAAAAATTTTTTTTGTATATAATAAACTGTCATACTTCTGTCTCTGAATGACTGAACAAAAAAAAAAAAGAAAAAAAAAAAAAGATGTTCATGTAAAACTCTAATGGCAGGTTGTCACTCATACAGAGCTCACACACACACACACACACACACACACACACACACACATACACACACACAGACACACACACACACACAGATAATTAGCCGGTGACCATGAATGACAATGAAATTCATTTGCTATTGAGAGAGATATATATAGCGAATGTATATATATATATATATATATATATATATATATATGTGTGTGTGTGTATATGTATATATATATATATATATATATATATATATATATATAGAGAGAGAGAGAGAGAGAGAGAGAGAGAGAGAGAGCAGCTGCATGCTCCAGTTGTTGGAAACGCAGCCCCCTCACTTGGAGCGGTCAATTGGCTGGCACAGTTTGAGCTCAGATGTCTTTACACAACTCACAACTGTACATAGTGGCGCTATGGAGCTTCCCACCAATAAAAAAAAAGGGGGGGGAAGGGGTGGCGTTGGGGGGTGGAGGTGTGTGTGTGTGGGTGGGTGGGGGGGGGAGGGGGACAGAGGGTTGAAATATCCTGTCCTGTATTGATATCGACAGGCTGGGTCTTTGCTACAGGCGTCTATTTTCCTGCTTGCTATCTTTGTGCAGAGGACTCCTCCCTATGGTTGGCTGTTTTCACAATGACAACGGACAAGGGTGTTTGAGGCGTGAGGAAAATGGGCTTTTGTATTGTGGACAATTGTTTGCCTCCACCATCCTCCTCCAAAACAGTTTCCCCCCCCCCCCCCCCGCCCCCCAAACGTTTGTTCTGACTGTCAGTGTTCGAAATAGCTGTCAATTTGAGAAAAGTACGGTTGAGAGTTATAACTTAATTGCTTTTTTTTATTTTTTTTTTAAAGCGTTTTACTTTATACACAGAAGGCTTCGGTATTCATGGAATCAGTTTGCTATGATCACAAGAAACTACCTGCAAGTTTCAGCAGCCAGTATAAATGATTTGGAAGTAGGTTTGTGTCCATTATTTACTGTTTGGATAATCATTCATAATAAATTGTGACTTTTTTTTTTTTTTTTTTTTTTTTTGCTGCCCCATCATCTGCACAGTTTCAGTGGCATTACTCCCACGCCACTCATTTAGATTCCCCCATACACGGCCACACCCGGGTTCGTCCGTCACAGTTCCAGCGCCGGCAGTCCACAGGGAACCATCGATGTTAGGTCGCAAGGAGGCCACACACCAGAGGAGACCCTGCACTGCTGCTGAGTCACTTTGGTGGTGTTCAGTGGTGCCTGTTCTGTTTTAACGTACTCAAAACACCACCTACTAAGCCCCATGCTAACGACAATAATGGCTTGGTCGCTGAGCCAGACTGAGTGAGCGTCCCTCCCAGAGTGGAGACCGCCACCACGTTCCTCAAACAACAGCCCCCCATGAATCTGCCGACACTGACGACATTGACAGGACTCACCCCAAGCACGGAAGTGGAGGGGTGTCGAAACTGAGGTCACTATGAGAGCAGGGCATGAAAGGCCACTGACTTTGAGACTATTTTGTTTATATTGATGACGATGAAGGAGGATGAGAATGACGATGATGATGACGATGTTGCTATGGAGGTCCATTTTGGTTTGGGACTGCGTGACAAGGCTGTACTCTACGCTTCCTGTCATAATGATATCCCGGCTTTAACCAGGCCCGAGAGATACAGACACTTGCAGTGTTGGTCAGGTAATTAGAGCAACACACCCAAAGACGCATCCTTGAAGTGGATGACACTCGACTGTGTGGTCCCAGTCTCCCCATTTAAGCCCACAGCACACTCAACTCTGGGTAGGAGCCGGCCACGGGCCGAAAAACCCACCTCCGCTGGGATTCGAACCCGCGTCCTCCCAGTTGTCAGTCCGCGACGCTAACCACTTCGCCACGGCGGCTGGTTAAAAATTGTGACTTTTTGATAAACAAAGAAAAGTAATGAATAAATGGAACATACCAACAGAATATTGTCACGAAACAGGTTTACCAAGGCAAAACTGTAAGCTGTTTTTCTTGCTGTGATAAACGAAAATTTACAGTTGTGTTTGTATTCTTTTATCATGCATACATAGTCGAATACTTATAAAACATATGTTATACATTCTCCTTTTTATCAGTTATACTCTGATGCTTAGTACCTACGTCCGGGACTCAGGTATCAGCTAGCGTGAGGTGTCTGTTATCTGGTTTTGGTTTATAATCCAGGGAAGCTATATTTTCTTATTGTATCAGCCTGCATTTCTTTCACACAATGATGCAGATAAGTAGCTATGATTATCTTATTGCGATTGCATTTTTTCCAATACATTCGTTTTCACATTGTAACTTGAACTAGTTATTACTGACTAGTGATGCATGGTGATATAAGTCATCAAACAGTGTTGTGTCTGTTATACTCACAACACGTTTGTATCACTCAAGAGCTAAAAGATTATGTTTGAGGTCGGATCGTTGGTCTTTTTTTACGACTTTAGCGTTCCCAGTATTACTTGTTGATAAGTTGGTAATGAACTGACAATATTGATCGCATTGAGATATAAAGTAATATTCTTTATGTTTGTTATTAGTAAAGCAAAAAAATCGAAAATGACGTGCGTCGTGAAAGAGTTTCACACAGGACATTCACAATTCTACCGTATCTATATCAAAACAGTTGCATGTTAATACACATTCTCCTTTTTCATCATCATGAATACATCATGAATGACTTCATCATAGTATCCTACACTCCTCTGTGACTCACAGTCACAAATCAGCTAAGCGTGAGGTTTCTTTTCTGTGCTAAGGTTTCATCAATCCAAGGCAAGGCTATATTGTTCTTATTGTATAAACGAAGCCTTGCATTTTTCTTTCACACAAGAGAATAGCACGACTGAAGAACAGTATGATCTCATCTTATTGGCGATGTGCTCTTTTCTTTCCAACGTACATTCGTTGGCACATTGTAACTTGAACAGTGTGATGTACGTGACTAAGCTGAATGCACTCTGGTGATATACAGTCGGACGTCACAAGCAGTGTTGCGTCAGCTCTGTTATACGTCACAACAGAGCGGTTCTGGTGACACCACTCAAGAGCTGAAAAAAGATTTATGAATTATGAAGGAATCCACAGGATCGTCTGGTCGTATTTTTTTTGCGGAACGACTTTAGAACGTTCCAGATATTTGGTGTTTAGTAAGTCTGGTATGAAACTGATATAGTCAGCTTGATGTGCATTTGAAGATATGAAAGCTAAAACATAGTCATTTTAGTGGGTTTGGTGGTATTGAGTAAAAGCAAAATCAATCAGCCAGGACGAATCACATCCAGCTTTTGGGATTTTCGAGATGCTCCCCTCTGGTCGACGGTACAGAAGTATAAGGACGAAAACCAATCGCTTCGCCAATAGCTTTTTCCCAAAGCAGTCAATGCCCTGTCTGTCGAACAAATCCAGTGTGATAAATAGAATTATGCAACCAACAACCATCTTCCTGAATATCTAGTCATCAGCCCCACCCACATGTAATATGCAGCTTCTGTTCAAACGTGTGTGTGTGTGTGTGTGTGTGTGTGTGTGTGTGTGTGTGTGTGTGTGTGTGTGTGTGTGTGTGTGTGTGTGTGTGTGTGTGTGTGTGTGTGTGTGTGTGTGTGTGCAGTACGTGCATGTGTGAGTATGCACAAGTTTTTATATTGATATGCACTTGTATGTATCCTAATATCTACTGTATCTGTGTTTGTGTATGATTTTCGATTTATGTTCGTATCTTGTTATGTACTATCCCCCCCCCAATATTCCTTGTGACCCCGGTGCACTAGGTAATAAAGACATATTATATTCTATAACTATTGATTTTAGTGGGAATAACTGTTGCTCTCTCTCTCTCTCTCTCTCTCTCTCTTTCTCTGCGTCTCTCTCTCTCTCCTGAATTGGGGTTTCATTATGTGTGGTTATAGGAGAGAGGAGCAACAGACGAAAAACTACGTCAAAAAACTGCGTATTTGGAAATAAGTTGTCTGGCCCAGCCCCAGACATATTAATCTGTTGCAGCAAGATTTTAGACGATTGCACAAGATAACTGATGTCAAGGGTACGTGACGTGTGTATGGAGGTGGATACTGGGGGTAGGGTTGGGGGTGGGTGGGAATGGGGGGGCGAGAAAGGGCAGAAAACGAGCCCATCATGCTCAAGTCCAGAGCACCCGACAGAGCTGACTGATGCAATCAATGTTCCCCAGTGAGTTGTCAGGTGGTCTGACAGGGGAGCCTTCCAGTCTGAATGCAGGAGCCAAATTGGGCGGCTGGCAGCAGTGCTGTCCTGAGCTGAGCGCAACACTCTGAGCAACAAGTGGGAGGATAACTTGCCAGCCTTCATGTATCCCTTGACGGGCCTCCCGCTGGACCTCGGCTCCATTGCCCTCCTTTCTCTCCTCCTCCTCCTCCTTCCCTCCCCTCTTGATGCATTGCCAACACCCCCACATACCCATTAACTCACTGACTCGTATCCTTACCTTTGCCGAAGCAGCAGGAGGTTTCAGGGAGCACAGCAAATGAAACAGGCACGATGAAAACGTTGCAGTTGGTCTTATACAAAAAGATGACTGACTGGAACATCAGCCGTAACAAATTACTACTTATCGATAGGGTTTTAGCAGAAACACGTCGTTTCCCCTTTACCCGTCGTAATAAATCAATTCCTATTAGATGTCAATCCTGCATTCAGATAAATACTCTCGCTCTCTTGTACCACTTCTCGTAGAAAAGTATCAATTAATCATAGGTTTATTTATAAATCGTTTTATATACGTTTACCACTTTAAAGTACATGACCCCTCTAAAGCAAGTCTGTTTAAAAATAAACCGAACATTACAAATATACAGAAATGTTTATTATCGGAGAGTTCTGACTACATAAATGTTTATCGGAGAGTTCTGACTTTCATCATTTGTGTAAAATATTCAGAAAACTAAACAGGGTGGAGAAAGTTCGTTTTCCAAAATGGAGCAGAAAACCTTGTATCTTTTCCTCTCCACCCATCCCCTGCTCACCCTCATCCCTACCACCAAGTATTCAGTGTCCCATTACCTCGGAGCTAAGTTTTTTTTTCTTCTTCTTTTTCCTGTTAACTCTCTCCATACGAACGGCGAAAGAGACGACGTTAACAGCGTTTCATCCCAATTACCATCATCAAAATTTTGCAAGCAGAACGCTCTTATACTGAAGAGGTGAATGTTGACAAAGAATACCACAGTTCTGACGACGGAAGCTAAAGATTGGGTCATTCAGACACCCACTGGACATCCGAGGGGTGTGTGTAGAGGAGAAGAGAGGACTGGCCGTACTGAGTGAGTTAAACGTTTCATACAAACCTAGGGTACTCTGTCGAGGGTTGTTGCTCAGGTTAGGCATCTGCTCCTGATTTTCTTTGAGAGCAGATGCCGTGTGGCGTGTGTGAATCGGCCCGCACGCTTTGACACTTCCTTGAAACTGAAACTACGCTATAGCTGCAGTGTGACGCCCACTCAGTTTTATGAATTGTGTGTTGATTATGATTGTGCTCTCTGCTGACACAGCTGGACACCAAGGCTAATTGCTGTCGGCTCTAGTACTCCGCCACCCAGTGTATGATTTATGTCCGATATCTCCAGAGCAAAAAAATTCCTTTAGCAATGGCACGCTGTCCTTCCCTTTGTCAAATGAGTGTACTGTGATGTGAATTTATAAATATTTCAAACCATATACATACGGTGATGTAAAGTTTCATCATTTCATATTCCTTGTACACTTCAATTCCAAGTCCTCTACAATTTAAAAAAAAAGAATTAAAAAAACCAACAAAACAAACAAACAAAAACAAAAACCGACAAAGCGTCTTCATTTACAGTTAATACAATAACACGTTATCCCAAGTTACATACACGGAAGATGATTTTTTTTTTTTTTTTTTAAGTCAGGTGTCATGAAATTCGATGTAGTGTTTCTGTTTTTTTTCATTTTTCGTTTTCGCCAGGCTCTCTCCGACTGGCAGTGGTGTTTAGATGAACGAGAAGAAGGTTGCGCAATGTCTGTGTGGCTGCATAAACTGAGCAAAGCCCTTCCTTTCCATTTCCCTTGTAGTGAGACTGCCTCTGAATCGCCTGATCAGGCAAGCCACGCAGACCACTTGATAGCTGCAAGTTCAAAGTTGGCTCATCGTACGTTGGTGCCCGCAGATGGATCGAGGCAAAGTGATCGGCTGTTCAGTGTCTGATCAGAATTCTGCGTGCAATTCAGGCTGCTCCTCACACGCATTGACTCATATACATACACACAACACAGACATATATCACACACACAACATATACAATCCTCACACACACACACACACACACACACACACACACACACACACACACACACACACACAACACATACAATCCTCACATATATCACACACACACGCACACAGACACACGCACACACACAGACACACACACACACACAATCGCACACACACACACACACACACATACAATCCTCACACATATCACACACACACACACACACACACACACACACACACATACACACACACACACACAATCCTCACACATATCACACACACACACACACACACACACACACACACAACACATACAATCCTCACGCATATCAACACACACACACACACACACACACACACACACACACACACACACACACACACACACACACACACACACATTCTACATTGCAACCTTTCTCTTTTCCCTTTATCCCCTCATTAATAACCCATAACCAGCTGTGATGACTGACCTCCATTTTTTTAGCAGTAGGTCAACCACACACATTATTTGTATTTGTTTTTGTTGTTGTTGTTGTTGTTGTTGTTGTGTATATTAAAGAAAAGCATACGTTTTAAATGTATAGATCGACCAGTCATGTTTTATACTTAAAACAATTCATGTTGAATACCTAAAGAAGAAAAACAAAGATCGGTTCTATTCAAACGTGTACTTTAATCTGTCTTTGTGTGTCTACTGGAAAAAGGAGAAAAAAAAAAAAAGCCAAAAGTTGCAGGTCAGTCACTTTCCCCAGTCCACACGTTGTGACGCCTCCTTGAAACTGAAACTGAAACTGAAACATGCTAAATGAACATGGCAGTATTGTTTCTATGGGTCGATCGGTCACGAAAGACATCCCATGACGAAGAAGAATGTCTAATTCTAACAGCCCTGACGACTTCTTCTTCAGCGTTTCTCCGGACCATTCAGACGGTCAGTCCAGAGTAGGTTACTTCTTCTTCTTCTTCTTCTGCGTTCGTGGGCTGCAACTCCCACGTTCACTCGTATGCACACGAGTGGGCTTTTACGTGTATGACCGTTTTTACCCCGCCATGTAGGCAGCCATACTCCGTTTTCGGGGGTGTGCATGCTGGGTATGTTCTTGTTTCCATAACCCACCGAACGCTGACATGGATTACAGGATCTTTAACGTGCGTATTTGATCTTCTGCTTGCGGTATACACACGAAGGGGGTTCAGGCACTAGCAGGTCTGCACATATGTTGACCTGGGAGCAGAGTAGGTTACGAAGTCCGTAGTCCGCCGGAGCTCTGTCGCCGTTCTCCACATGTTGTCCTGGAGCGCTGCGGGACTGGACCAGATCTGGCGCCTCAGCTCTTTGGGTGGAGAGAGGGCAGTCTTGCAGGACATGGGCTGGAGTTTGAGGAGCGGTGTCACACGGACATTGGTCAGTGTGGGAAATTTTCAGTTTGTAGAGATGGGAGAGGAGCTGGCAGTGGCATGTGCCCAGTCTGAGGATGGTGACTTGCTGAGCTCGACCCAGTTGATGGATACTGTTCTCCTCTGGTCCCAGATGTCGCTCTGACATTTAGACATGTATACGTCTGTCTGTCTGTCTCTGTCTCTCTCTGTCTCTGTTTCTCTCTCATATCCCATTTGTACCATATTGTCAATAACCCCCTCACCCATTTCAGATCCCACCCAGCCATTTTGTACTGTGGCCCAAGCCGATGTACAATAACATTTTTGGAGCTGGCTCTCTCTCTCTCTCTCTCTCTCTCTCTCTCTCTCCATTCCCCACTTACTCTCATATTTCTGTGTGACTATCCCCCTCCCTTCCCCCTCTTTTTCCTCGCTCTCAAAATAAAAACTAACAGCATCATCTGTTATGTGGCTAACCCCCCACTCCACCCCACACCCCATCGCCCCTGTTTACCATTACCTTCCAATGGATTCATAGCCCACCACCGGACTTGGTAATTTTGTGTGGGCCGATATCATATGCACACCCACTGGGGTTTCAAACCAGATGATCCTAGTTGGCACGGAATGTGGGTTTGCCGAACACGAATGTTGGATGCGACGAGAAAGTGTATTTGTTGTCTGTGTGCATGAGCTTTTTCTTCATGTATGCACATTGTACGTACTGTGATCGTATGTAGGTGTATGGATATTATATGCATTTGAATGTGTTCTAATGTCATATCTGTATTTGACTGATTGTATGTTGTTGTTCTTTTTGGGGATTATTTTTATTTCATATTTCCCCCTCGCTATGGGGTATGGATGCAATAAATGAATAAATAAATAGATTAATTATCAGATAAATATATTTACAAAAAAACAAACAAACAAAAAAAGAAAAACAAAAACAAAAACAAAAAACAAAAAAAGCCCCCCAAAAAACAACAGCACCAGCATAAAATAAAAACATGAGCTCGCCTATTCCACCCCCGTCATTAAACAAATTCGTTCTTCTTCTCCTTGCTATTACTTTCTGTCTGTATCTCTGTCCCTGTCATTTTCTCTGTCATTGCCTCTGTCTCTTTCTTCCTCTGTCTCTCTCTCACTCTGTGTGTGCCCTAATTTTCACAGTCTCTAGTTT
>NC_134877.1:55949216-55964216 GCF_041734735.1 Babylonia areolata
TCTGTGCCTCTCTCTCTGTGCCTCTATCTTTTCCTGCCTCTCTCTCTCTGTCTCTCTCTCTACCTCTCTCTCTCTCTCTGCCTCTCTCTGTCTCTGTCTCTGTGTCTGTCCTCTCTTTCTCTGTCAGATCAGCTTCCCTCTCTGTGAGTGGCTTGCCCTAATTATGGCAACAGGAGAAATCCCGCGGGACAGGGGATTTTTGAGGGCTATCCGCCCGCCGTCCATCCGTCTCTGGAGATCTGACAGTCAAGACAGTCAGTCCTCTGTTCATCTGCCAACTGGCTGGGTGGGCCGGTGGTACTGGTTGTGGTAGTCTTTTGCTCTGTCTGTTTGTATTCGTTGTTTTTTTTCTTCTGTTTTCTGTCTCTGTCTTTCTTTCTTTGGGCTACCTCTCTCTCTCTCTCTGTCTGTCTGTCTCTGTGCCTCTATCACTCACTGGATCTCTCTCTCTGCCTCTCTCTCTCTGCCTCTGCATCTCTCTCTCTGCCTCTCTCTCTGCCTCTCTCTCTGTGTGTCTGTCTGTTCGTCCGTCCGTCTCTCACTCTCGCTCTCTCTCTGTCTCTGTGCCTCTGTCTCTGTGCCTCTATCTCTCTGTGCCTCTCTCTCTGTGCCTCTCTCTGTCTCTGTTTCTGTGCCTGTCTGTCTGTCTGTCTGTCCGTCTCTCTCTCTCTCTCTCTCTCTCTCTCTCTCTCTGTGTCTCTGTGCCTCTCTCTGTGTGCCTCTATCTCTCTCTGTCTCTCTCTGTGCCTCTCTCTGTCTCTGTGTCTGTCTGTCTGTCCGTCTCTCTCTCTCTTGTGTTTTCTCTCCCTCTCCATCTGCCTGTCTCTGATCATATTCTCTTTAGAGAATGATTTCCCCCTACTTGTCGCAAGACGAGAAATCACGAAAGACGAGAGCTTTGTGAATATCCGGGGTACACTTGCATGGCAAAAAACCTCTTCGATTTGATGTTCTTTTTTTGAAGGTTCGCGCACAGAGTAGGCTACCTGGGCTGATGTGACAGCTCCGGTCAGTGTATGAAGAACGTCGTTGGTGCAGCAGTGGTCTAGTGGTCATCCGACCGCCTAGGAGAGCGAGTGTCCCAAAGGTTCGAATCCCGTATGCACACCAGGATTTCTATTCCCTCCTCTTTCTGGTTGGTTCTTCAACTGCATCTACAAGAAAGAAAAAAATGAAGAAAGAAAAAAAAAGAGAAGAGAAAAAAAAAAGAAAAAAAAGAAAAAGTATACAGAGACAGAGGTAGACAGGCACACAAATGCACAAATCCAATTGTCGAAGTTTTTAATGTTATTGCACGCTTTAAAATTGATCACCCAAAATCTCCCCAACAATGCAATGCTTGACTAAAGCCAGCGTCAATCACCAGACACATGTGAGTCTCTCTCTTTTCTATTATTTCTGTGTACTCAAGAGGCGTGCTAATGACGTAATACCACTTGGAGTGACAGAGGGGTAGGGGAGGAGGGGGGGGGGAAGAGGAGTGGGGAAGTCAGATTCAATCAACCCCCGAAAACGGAGTATGGCTGCCTTCATGGCGGGGTAAAAAACGGTAATACACGTAAAATCCCACTCGTGTACAAACGAGTGAACGAAGGAGTTGCAGCCCACGAACGCAGAAGAAGAAGATCGAATCAAGCTGCTCCGAGCTCTGCTAACAAAATTGACCACGCTTGGCTTGCTGTTTGTCAATGAAGCAGCAATTCATTCTGGACCGTGCTTTGTCCGGACGGAACTGGTTCTTGTTTCAGCCAGCTGAACAGCGGGAGTCAATTGGTTTGTTGGTGTTATTGTTCTTGTTGTTGGTGGTGGTGGTAATGATGGTGGTAGTGGTGTTATGTTGTTATTATTTTGTCTGTTTTGTTTCATACTTTAATGAAAGAAAGGAGGAAAACAAGTTGATTAATGTCAAGAAAATGCTGTTTACGTGTGCGCAAACGAAGAGGATGTGTCTGGCGGGAGGAGGAGGGTGGGGGTGGGGGGTGGGGGGAATGGGGGGGGGGGCGGGGTGGGGGTGGGGGGGGGGGGCTGACGGGGATGCTAGTCCCCCGTCTGTGTGTGTGTGTGTGTGTGTGTGTGTGTGTGTGTGTGCCGACAAAGGCATCACCTTCTCAATATTTATGACCCCATCGAGCTGCGAAGGTAAGATATCTATCTATCTATCGATCTATCTATCAGAAACAAGAGTCACTTCTAGGAGGGACAAAGCACGCTCCAGACTGAACGGCCAGTCCAATGACAAGCACGAGTCAAGCGTGACCAACAACTACGTTAGCTGAGTCACGAGCAGCATGATTGAATCAGACACCACTACCCTCACTCCCTCTCCCTCTCCCCCGCCCCCCTCCCCGCGCCATTTGATTACGTCATTAGTCACCTCTCTGGAAAAAAAAAGAAAAAGAAAAAAAAAAAGAAGCAATGATTGATGACGCTGGTACAGCCTCGTTATCGCTGTTGGAAGGTGCTGATGTGTGCTTGCTTTGCATCCATGACGCTGGCTGTTACGCCTGTGTGTTTGCTTGTTTGTTTGTTTGTGAATCTGCCCTCTCTCTGTCTCTCTCTGTCTCTCTCTCTCTCTCTCTCAAGGCCCGACTAAGCGCGTTGGGTTAGGCTGCTGGTCAGGCATCTGCTTGGCAGATGTGGTGTAGCGTATATGGATTTGTCCGAACGCAGTGACGCCTCCTTGAGCTACTGAAACTACTGAAACTCTCTCTCTCTCTCTCTCTCTCTCTATATATATATATATATATACATACATATATATGTATATGTATATATTTACACACACACACACACACACACACACACACACACACACACACACACACATACACACACACATATATATATATATATATATATTTGTATTTCTTTTTGTCACAACAGATTTCTCTGTGTGAAATTCGGGCTGCTCTCCCCAGGGAGAGCGCGTCGCTACACTACAGCGCCACCTTTTTTTTTTCTTTTTTTTTTCCTGCGTGCATTTTTATTTGTTTTTCCTACCGAAGTGGATTTTTCTAAGGAATTTTGCCATGAACAACCCTTTTGTTGCCGTAGGTTCTTTTACGTGCGCTAAGTGCATGCTGCACACGGGACCTCCGTTTATCGTCTCATCCGAATGACTAGCGTCCAGACCACCACTCAAGGTTTAGCTAATTGAGGGGGAGAAAATATCGGCGGCTGAGCCGTGATTAGAACCAGCGCGCTCAGATTCTCTCGCTTCCTGGGCAGACGCGTTACCTCTAGGCCATCACTCCACTATATATATTAATAAAGGGTTTATGCTTTGATTATGAGCCAGAAAAGTTCGGGAAATGAAAAGAAATGAAATAACTAAACATGCAAAATTTGATAAAAGTGGGTACACCTTGACATTATGATGTTTATTGGTTTATTGTTTGGTTGGATGGCATTGTTCGGGGGGGGGGGGGGGGGGGGGGGGGGGATTGTGTCAAAATTGATCTGTCTGTATGGGCGATCTCTGCGGGGATCACGGGAAGTAGTTCTACTCCTCCGTTCTTTGGTAGAAAATGTGATGTCTGTCTTCCTTTTTCTTACTTCTTGTGGGGAACGTCCGGGATAGATTAGGTCAGGTGGAGGGTTACTGCTGACGGATAGGTTATCGTAAGGGAGGGTAAGAGGTCGCTGTTAAAAAAATTACGTGGATAGTGCATGCCCTCTTTGAGCCCCTTTGCTAACAGAAGCCAGCGGAAGTGTTCAATCAGCCATTTTGCTTCTCGTGTCAGTATAGCGCGAAGCGGTGACTTCATATCTGTAGCCGAGCGCTCAGCTGGCTTCACGGCAAGCTTTCACTTGCTCGCGGCGTTAGTTAAGCTGACATTCCTGTGTGTGTCTCTGCAAGCTTGCGCCACGTGTCACTGTAATCACATTGGTAGATAAACCATTGGCAGATTTCAATCAAGACACAACATTTGGCATGTCGTGGGGGCAAGCATAACACGATTTTATCAAGATGCACGGTTTCAGTTCAGAAACTACCACCAGTTAGCAGACAACCTGTCAACGGACTGACGGCCGGATACGAGAAACAATATGGCGTCTAGTTGGCTTCAGTGTTCCTGGCCAATGAGCTATCCATGTATTCATTTTTTTAGAACAATGGTAAAAGGTACGGGTGGGAGGAGGGAGAGCAGGACGGGGAGAAATGGCGTGGTGGGGAAACAGTTGATCTGGGGAAGGGGTATGGAGGAAGGGAAAGGTGTGTGGAGGGGGTACAGAAGGGGATAGTGGATGGATGGTGGGGAAGAGTAGCAGATTCTTGAGAATCTGAAACTTGTCAGCATGGGTACGTAGTAGTCAGCAGTCTCGGTAAATGGTCAAATAGTCCTAATACTTCATAACTGTCACAAACTAATGAAACGTGAACACTGTTAGTAATCAGCAAGCGTCAGGTATCGGTAGATGGCGATTACCTCAAGGTATGGCCAATCCACCCCCACTTTCGTCTCAGGATCTGTTTCTACACTGCTTCCTACCCCCTTCTGTGCCACAGTTCCTCGTTTCTAATTTTGTCTGGCCGACGGATCTTAAAGATGCGCCTCAAACAACTGTTGGTAAAAGTTTGGATCTTATGTAGCATCTTTTTGGTCATTCTGCACGTCTCTGATCCACAGAGAAGGATGGACTTCACGTTGGAATTGAAGATCGCCATCCAGCACTACACGCCAGGCTTTGACCTGGAACCCACGAGGGAGAAGGAAGAGGGGACGGCCAAGAAACAGCTGGAGGCGGGACACTGAAGCAGAGCTAAAGAGGCTGGAATCCAGCCGAAGGGATGCAGAAAGAACAGCCCAGAGTCGAGTTCTGTGGAGAAACGTCGTTGACGGCCAATGCCCCACAGGGAGTGAAGGTCCTAAGTACGTAAGCAAGTCGGGTATCGGTAAAAAAAAACAACATGCCAAGACACCATGCTAATACACACACGTGTCAACACAACACAGTCTGAACACTACCCAGTAGTGGTCAGTCGTGAAAACCTGCCAAGAGTCCATAATAAGGCACACACGTAAATAAAATACACGAGAAACTGAAAGATAAACAAAAAGTACGGACAGAAGATAAAATATGCACGTTAAAGATCCCGAACCACATGTTACAGATGGGAGATGGAATCATTAGACTTACCCAACATATTCCTGCTTCGGAGAACGTGTATGTTTCTGAATGTTGTGGATAAAAACGACCATACACGATTTAAAGTCCACTCACATAAGCAAACCTTAAATCTCACCCTCAGCCTCATCATAACATTAACCCTAACCCAAACCCTAACGAAGTTAATTCTGTGAACGCTAGAACCAGAATCTTTCCTTCTTTCGGTCTTCTCTTTCGTTCTTTGGTTCATAATATTTCTTTCTTTCACTTTTCTTTCTTTCTTTTGTTGAGATAATAAAGTATTCTGTAATCTGTAATCTGTAGCAACATGTCAGGGAGAACATGCAACAGTGATATTGGTTTAGCACGATTCGCCCTTCACCCTCCACCCCCCACCCCCCGCCCCCCGACCTTCTTTTCTTTTAGGCTAACTGAATGACTCACACATTAACTCTCTCCATACGAACGGCGAAAGAGACGACGTTAACAGCGTTTCAGCCCAATCATCATCATCAAAATATTGCAAGCTGAAGGCTCTTATACTGAAGAGGTGAATGTTGACAAAGAATACCACAATTCTGACGGCGGAAGCTAAAGGTTGGGTCATTCAGACACCCACTGGACATCCGAGGGGTCTGTGTGGAGGAGAAGAGAGGACTGGCTGTACTGAGTGAGTTAATAAATTATCAACAGGACATGTTCAGACAGAACTAGTGGAAACGCCATGTGGGTCGGATCAGAAATTGAGTGAACTGAGGCGTTACATATGTGGAGGTGTTGATGCGAATGGAGTGTGTCTGTGTGTGCGTGAGGTGGCGGGGGTTGAGGTGGGAATGGCAAGTTTCCTTCTTTTTTTTTCTTCTTCTTCTTTCTTTCTCTGTGTGTGTGTGTGTGTGTGTGTGTGTGTGTGTGTGTGTGTGTGTGTGTGTGTGTGTGTGTGTGTGTGTGTGTGTGTGTGTGTGTCGGGACGGGTGTGAGATCTTCTTGTGCAAACCGATATCAATAAGAATCATATTTCTGTCTGGAGAATGAATGGAGCGATTTTGGTGTGTGTGTGTGAAGGGGAGAGGGGGGGGGGGGGCAGGGAGGGAGGACGTGTGTGTGTGTGGGTGTGTGGGTGTTTGGGTGGGGTTGGGGGGATAGGGGTGGTGTAGGTGTGGGTGTGGGTGTGTGCTCGCACGCGCATGCACTTTCATATGCTCAAGCGTGCACGCGCTTGATGTCGCGCTGACGTGCTCTGTGCGTGTTGGGTAACGGAAATGATGTAAACGGGAGAAAAGAAGGAGAGAGTGGGAGAGGGACAAACCAAACCTGGTCACGCAAGCGCGCCAAGTAATGATCCGTACACAAGGCATCGAGAGGCAGCCTGCCAGAGCCCATATGTACCTTTCTGCAAAGAGCTGCCCAAAACGGCGTGCATAATAATTCATGAATATCAAGCCATGCATGCTTCCTTTAATTCATTTACGGTTGCCGGCTTGCATAAACGTTTGCTTCTGAAATCTGGGTGAATACGGAAGGAGTGAGACAGACAGGCAGGCAGACAGACAGACATATAGATAGATAGACAGAGAGACGGACAGACAGAGACACATAAAGTGGGGTAGGGGCAATAGTAGGGGTAGAGGAGGGAGGAAAGGATACAAGGGTGGTGGGAAAGAGAAAGATTGGGTGGAGAGGGGAGGGAGGGAGAGAAATAAACGTGGAATGGAGAGGGAGGGAAAGAAAGGGGAAGGAGAGATGGAAGAGGAAAGAGACAGAGACGTAGGGAGAAAGAGGCGGTGGGGGTAAGGGGATTAGAAAGGGTGGAAAGGAGGGAGAGGGGAGAAAGAGAGAAAAGGAGAGAGGGAGAAGAGAGAAAGAGAGAGATAGGGAGAGAGAGGAGGTGGAGAGTCGAGGGGATGGAGAGAAGGACGAGGCAAGAGATGTGGTATGAAAGAGAGGGAATGGGTGGATGAGGAGGGATAATAAGGAGAAAGAGAGAGAGAGAGGGATAGATAGAGAGAGAGGAGGTGGAGAGTCGAGGGGATGGAGAGAAGGACGAGGCAAGAGATGTGGTATGAAAGAGAGGGAGTGGGTGGATGAGGAGGGATAATAAGGAGAAAGAGAGGGGAGAGAGAGAGAGAGAGAGAGAGAGAGAGAGAGAGAGAGAGAGAGAGAGAGAGAGAGAGAGAGCGGTTGTGGGGTGTTTTCTTTCTTTCTTTTTTATGTGATGGTTGTCGTTTTTGTTGTTGCTGTTGAATTCGCTTTGTTTGTTGTTGATTTTGCTTTGTTTGTTCTTTATCAAAGGCAGAGACTTTCCCGACATTACTGTGAAGGGCTTCCTATCAACTGGGTCAATTGTATTCTATTTTAAAATGTCTTAGTTTTTTTCAGTATCCAGGCATGCAATACAGCATACACACACGGAGACACATGGAATGGCATACAACGGTGGAGAGGGTGTGAGTGAGATGCAACATGCACATTCACCAGGTTTAATACGAGGGTCATTCAATAAATAAGGTGAATTTTTCGGTATAAGGACTTCTAATACAGATAGAAGCTTACTTTTTTTGTTGTTTGTTTTGCTTTACTTCTTTTTCACATGGATTTAATTTGTTTTGCAGATTAAAAAAAACTTTGAGAGTTTTGGCGATTAACAAAGACGGCCGACCAAGAAGCATGCTCCAGGATTGAACAGCGGTCAGTTATCAAGTTTTTGGTTGCTGAAGGGTGCAAACCAGTTGAAATTCATAGGAGAATGTCAACTGTGTATGGTGCCACATGTTTCAGCCGAAAAAATGTCTACAAGTGGGCTAAATTGTTTAAAGAAGGACGGAGCAGTGTTGAGGATGAAGACAGGCCTGGAAGGCCTACAGAAGTGAGGTCTCCTGAGGTGATCGAATCAGTCAATGACCTCATTCAGTCTGACAGAAGGGTGACAGCGGATGACATTGCAAGGACTTTGAGCTTATCTGTTGGGACAGCACACAAAATTGTCCATGATGACCTTGGCTACTCGAAGGTCAGCTGCCGGTGGGTGCCAAAGATGCAAGGCCTCACACAGCAGCCCGAACGGTGCAGACCATCAACGAGCTGGGCTGGGAGCTGCTCCCTCATCCCCCTTACAGCCCAGACCTTGCCCCTTCAGACTTTCACCTGTTTGGTCCCTTGAAAGCGTTCACGAGAGGCACGAAGTTTGAAAGTGACGATGAAGTCAAAAGTGTTGTGAGCGACTGGCTGAGACATCAGTCCAAAGATTTTTACGCTGAGGGAATACGGAAGCTTGTGCACAGATGGGAAAAGTGTGTGACAGTGCTGGGAGACTACGTTGAAAAATAAAAAAAAGTAAGCTTCTATCTGTATTAGAAGTCCTTATATACCGAAAAATTCACCTTATTTATTGAATGACCCTCGTACACACACTAGAGCAAAACAAAAAACAAAAACAAAAACAAAAAAAACAACAAAAAACAACCCAGACAGTGTAACAATTGTAAAACATTACAAAGAGAAAACAACAACAACAACAACACGTATATCAGTATGAAAACACACAGACAGAGAATTGTGGGAGAAAGGTTATGAATGTGAGAGAGTCGGCAGTAGACAAAAACCTCCACCACCACCCCCACCCCCACACCCCACCCCCAAATGGAAGAATAATGCGCACTCTCCCTCATCCCTCTTCAGTATCATACATGAGCATGCGAAACACTCAGACTGGTCTTCTATGTCTGTTGTGTCTCTTTATTTCGACTGTCATTGTTAATTAAAATGACCTACAAAAAAAGAAAAAAGAAAAAAAAAAAGACTGGGTCACATGTGAATAAAAGGGAGAGAAAACTTTCATTCAAAGTATGATTTGTGAATAGACAGAAACCGAGAGAGAACGACACAGCTGTTGGGGGAAAAAATTGGGTAGATAATTGTGTGTTGGGTGTGTGTGTGTGTGTGTGTGTGGGGGGGGGGGGGGAGGGGGGGTGAGGGGGGGGGGAGTTGTCGGGGAGGATGGTATTTGTTTCTTTATTAAGCAAAATGCATGAAAGTAAAGGGACATAAGAAGAGCGCGCATTTTCTTTGTGGTTCCGGAACTACTTCTCTGGAGGTATTTCTGGTGGTGTTATATATGCTAGAGAGAGAGAGTGAGAGAGAGTGAGGTCCACAGTTATATATTATTCCGAACGAGTTCATCAGCAAAAAAAATCCACCATTCTTCCATCTTCGGAGACTTTCGGTACTGGCAAAACATAGTTCCCTTGACGGCAGTTCGAGGCTGGTTTTCGTAGTTTTGCGTTGAGTCACTGGGTTTTGTAAACCACAACACTAATTTAGTTCGCCCTGCTACTCGTCCTGTGTTGACCCCTGCGCCAAACTACAGAGCGAGAGAACTGAATAAAGATCATCATCACTGTGAGCAGTGTGCATCTCCAGGGAGTTCTTCCACGGACAGGGAAAAGCTTTCAATTCCTGGACTGAAAGTATTCCCCTGTTAATGATTATTTCCGGGAGCTTTTATCATCGCAAGCAAATGATGATTCTCTTGTTAGTTTGTTTGGTTGTTTTCTTTTGTTTCAGGATTCCTTGTGCTCCTCGTCCTTCCGCCAATTTTCAAATCCTAAACGTGACCCCTTCCCTCCCCCCTCCCCACTTTTGTACAAGTACTGCCCCTTCCCATCAAACAAGTGACGAGATGTGTTGGCAGATGTCTGCTCGTTCCCCAGTCTGTGTGACTCGCATTTTGTCAGACGCCATTTCGTCTGCTGAGACAGTTCCTAGTAACCAACCTTCATAGCGAAGAGTTTAACATCCGTGACTGACGACAGAGAGGTTTTGGCATCACCAGAAGCCCCAATAAGATGCATGTCGTTGCAGGAGCGCTTGGCCCCTGATCGTATATAACCTAGAGATGACATGAGTGTGTTACGGGCTCAGATGTTGAAGACTCGGTGTCATCTACTTCATGCACGTGTCTTAAATAGTAATGACGCAGCTTCCTTACAGGGCCTGCAAAAGCTTCTCTACGTATTAAGCCTAGTTGATGCTAAGGTATGGCATTTGACATTTAGTGTACAGTTGTGTCACGTCGTCCCGAATCAAAATATGGCGAACACTTGTCTCTTTTCATTGTGAAAAAAATAACTCTCTCTCTCTCTCTCCTCTCTCTCTCTCTCTCTCTTTCTCTCTCCTTCATTTGTTTTCCATCTTTCTTTTCCACGTAATCTATCTTTCATTCCCTTCACACACACACCCCCGCCCCCCGCACACCCCCAGCACCCGCGGTTCAGGAAACATCACAAAGAATAGAGATACACACCACACCACTGTAACAACTTTGACGGCAACCAAACCCTAGACAGCAGGCTCCACACCGCATGACAGGGAGAAAAACAGGCCTTTCAGGGCGGCGTGCTGCGCCGTTTCGACAGACAATTACATTTTCTAGCCGATGGCATCTCTATTCTTCCCATCAGGCCAAAACAAAATTGCTCTTTACTCTCCGTAGTCGAACTTCTTTAGTCTTGGTGGGGTTTCTTCCTGAAAATGACAGACAGAGGAGTGTTGAGTTGTCTTCAACGGAGGTCCAAAATTTCTTCCTTATTGTGATGAGGTTTATCGTCTTCCTATTTAGGACAGTGGCCCAGGCTTGCGTTGCGTTAGTGGGAATCCTTCCTCAGCTGATACAATGTCTGGCCGGAGGCGATAATTAGATTTTTTTCCATTTGGAGGAGAAAAAAAAATGCATACCTTTTAAAAGGGTTATCTGGAACCTTACCTGGCTTTTTATGCTTATCAGTCGCAAGCTGGGCCCAGCGTTGAACTGTACATCTCCAGCTGAATGTTAATGAGATTACACACAACAATATAGATTTCCCCCTCAGTAGTTTCTTCTAAGTACAGCTGGGACAGTCGTATAGCGGTGTTTTATGCTGGTATTGTCATCCAGTGTTCATGGTTCGGGGCCCCTTTTCGGCATGGTGTTTTGTCCTTGGGAAAGGAACTTTACTCTCACTCCACCCGAGTGTGAATGGGTACCTGAAGGTTAAAAGCCTTAGCCGGAGAAGATTGGGCCCCGCCTTCAAATGCCGAGCCCTGGACACAGTGGGTATGAATTTGTTGCCCTGGTGGCCGTAAAAGGCTATGGAACCTTCAACTTTTTATAACAATAATAATAATAATAATAATGATAATGAATACTTGGACGCCCTATCTCTGGAGAGCCCAGAGCGTTAACAAACACAATTACACATACATACATTGATGCAAAAACACTTCATAACATTCATTTGCCTATACGCATCACAAAATAAACAGCCCCCCCCCCCCACACACACACACACCAGGCATCCATACCGATACAGCCTGAACTTCTGTAGCTAATGGTAACAATAATGTGTTTCACGTGTTATTTATGTTAAGAAAAATAGCTACTCCACGATACTGATCTGAGTGTTGGTGTGTGCTGCAATTCAGAATTGTTTTGTGTTTGTTTTTGTAGTATGGTAATTTAGTTACAAAACCTTTCACCAGAGGCTACCGCTGAGATAAGAAAAATATATCTGTCTGTCCCTGTCACTGTCTCCACATCTACCCCTCTCTCTCTCTCTCCTTGTCCACAAACAACATTGTTTTGAAGTGAAATTCCGAATGCCGAGGATACTTTACTTCCAGGAATCGAACCAGCTTTGATACAACCCGCCAAGGCAGACTGTAAACACCTTAGTTAACCTGGAGCGCAATGACTTCAACACTCCCAGTCAGTAATCAAGCCAAGGCCACACACAAACAACAACAACAACAACAACAACAACAGCTGATAGGCGTGGATGGCGTGTGGTGTAGTCCCTGACATACAATTTTAAAGTCTATTTCCCAGCGGACCGGGTCCCTAGACGTCAAGTCGGACAGGAGACGGCCCATTAGTTTACATAGTCGATGACTCATTCACTGAGGCTGGCTCCTCGTTGAAATCACAGTCAGTGATGGAGACTTCGTTTATCTTCATGGAGATATTGGATGTCGTTGTTTTTGTTGTTGCTACTGCTGCTGTTGTTGATGTTGTTTTTGTTGATGGTGCTTCTGTTGTTGTTGTTGTTGTTGTTGCTACTGCTGCTGATGTTGATGCTGCTGCTCCTGTTGGTGTTATTGTTGTTGCTACTGCTTCTGCTGCTCCTGTTGTTGTTGTTGTTGTTGCTACTGCTTCTGCTGCTCCTGTTGGTGTTATTGTTGTTGCTACTGCTTCTGCTGCTCCTGTTGGTGTTATTGTTGTTGCTACTGCTTCTGCTGCTGACGTTGTTGTTGATGCTGCTCCTGTTGTTGTTGTTGTTAGTGTTGTTGCTTCTGCTGTTCTTGCCAATTTTGTTGCTGAAAACAAAATGACACTCACTGATTTACTTTAAAAGAGACGTTCTAAAATGATGCTAAGTATTTTGCGATTTTTGACATGTTGGCAAGTCCAACACAGAACAAAAACTGTGCGCGAATGTATCGCTTTTTCTTGTTGCACAAGGTTACGATAAAAATCTGGCATAGAAAAAGGCCCTCAACACAGACTGCCTCCTTTCTTCCCTCACCCCCCACCCCCACTCTCTCTCTCTCTCTCTCTGTTTCTCTTTGCTCGGATAATGAACTCGTCTGACTTGCCTAAAAGACTGAATAGGTTGAAAATGAAGAAACACTGCTGTTAAACATTTTGTGTTTCTTCACACAGTTAACCCATTCACCGACGTAGCAAAGTCCCAACAGGACTGATTCAGCCAGAACAGAACGCAGAGCCAGAGAGAAGTGGTAGTGCCGCCCAGCCAGACATACAATTTCAGAGTCCATTTTCCCGCAGACAGAGTTGTGGTCTCAGACGAGAGACTGCTTATTAGTCTGCGTGGCTGGAGTCCTGTATTCCCGAGAGGTAATTTTTTTCTTTACACGGCAACAAACAGAGCCCTGACAAGTCTGTACCAACGGGAGTCAAGATGTTTGGACGACGTATAAAAAAGTGATGGTTATTCTACGAAATTTCCACTATCTTTCCTGAAAGTAGTTGTTTCTTAAGTTAGAGAACGCTTTTGAATTTCACCGAGGTTATGAATGATTTGTGGTCAGCATGTCGTTTTTTTTTACTCTCTAATTCGGTGTTGATACTGGATGTACTCGAGCAGGACAGATACTCATTATAAATTCGTTTTGGCTTAAGTGAATGAGTAATATGGCAAAGATTCCAGTTGGAGAAAGATCCTCCTCTGTCTCTGTCTCTCTCTTCATCTCTGCCTAGCTCACGAACATTTCTGGCCTGTGTGTATGAATGACCGTAGTGAAAATGAAGACACACGACTGTTAAACATTGTGGAGTCCCCACAAAGTAAACCTATCCTCGAGAACCTGATCACCTTGACAACACAGTCAGCAATTTAACCAAGAGTCCAGATATTTTTGTTCCAAAAATTCCCCATGGGGGCACATGGAAAAACACACACAACAAAATGAGCAAACTGCAAACAATACATGGCGACAATGCATGTGGCAATGTTGCACAGCACATGACGGACTTGTAATTACGCAAATGAAATAATGCTGTGTTTAGAGTATCATTTGAACACAAAAACATATGATTTCAAATAATACAAGTTGTACGAACAATAATCAACCCAAAGTGTATTGAAATCTAGCCAAGTAGAATAGTACTTTTTTCATTAAAAAAAAGTTGCATGATAATTATATATATACATATATATCACACTATATATTTAGACAGTTTCAGTGAAGATGATTTATTCTTTGTCATAAACAATTGCGAGAACTTCAAAGTGTTCGAGTTTATGTTATAATATGACCGATGTAGCAAAATTCCAACAGGACTGGTTCAGCCAGGAGGCAGAACCTGGAAAGTGGCAGTGCCGTCCCGATATGCAGTTTCAGGGTCCATTTTCTCGCAGACAGAGTTGTGGTACTGAGTCGAGTGACTGCTTATTAGTCCACATGGCTGGAGTCCCGTGCTCATGATGGGGTGATGTCTTTTTACACCCCAACAAATGCAGCATGGACAGAATCTCTGCCAGTACGGTGAAGCTGTTTGGACGACGTATAAGGAAGTGGTGATTATTCTACTATGAAGATCATCATCTGTGCTGTATATAGCATGCTCTTTTATAATTAGAGAATGCGTTTTGCATCTGACAGAGTTTATGAATATGGTAAGCATTTTTCTCTCTTATTCGGTATGATACTGGATGTATAGTTAAGATGGAGTCGGATTTTAGAAAAAGGATAAAATTGTTTTTGGCTTTGGTGAATGAGTAATATGGCAAAGATTGTGTTTACGAATGCTCTCTCTGTGTTTCTCTCTGTCTCTGTCTCACTCATTCACACACACACACACACACACACACACACACACACACACACACACACACACACTCTCTCTCTCTCTCTCTCTCTCCCTTTCTCCTCCTCGTCTTTTTTTACTTCATCTCTGTTTAGCTAACGAACGCTTTTGACCTGGGTGTATGAATGAACGTAGTGAAAAACAAACAAACAAACAAAGAAACTAAAAACCCCACCACGACAGTTAAACATTGTGGAGTCTTCTTGAAGTTAACCCATTTTCTGGGGCCCGACTTCAGTGACAACACTTCTGTCAGCAGCCTCAGTCACCGACGTAGCAAAGTCCCAACATGACTGATTTAGCCAGAGAGCAGAAACTGAAATAAAACTATAACTGTCCCGCTACGCCCTGACATACAGTTTCAAAGTCCTTTTTTTTCTCACACAGAGTTGTGGTCTGAGACGAGAGAATGCCTACTGGTCTGCACAGCTGGAGTCCCATTGGGGTGATGTCTTTTTACACGCCGATAAACGGAGTATTGAAAAGACTGTAACTGTGGAGACAAGGTGAAGAAGAAATCTTGACTG
>NC_134877.1:55966716-55969216 GCF_041734735.1 Babylonia areolata
ACCCTCAATTCCTCACCTTTCCCCATTGTATTGTGACCCAGGGCCGATGTACATTAAACCTTCTGAGTTCTGAGTCCTGAGTTCCCCCACCTCTTCTAACCTCCTCCCTGTCCTCCTTCTCTTCTTCGTAACTTACCCTTACCTTCACAAACACACAGCATTTTTATTTTATTTTATTTTTTTCGCTTGAAACATCCTTTGTCATGTGCAACTGGAGACCTGTCTCAAAGCGACCAGCACAATAGCCGAGGACATGAATCCCTCAAACAATGCCGACACAACTCCAGCCTAGCAGGCAGTAAAGCATAACAAAGGACCGACGACTCGGCAGGAAGGCAGTGTTTGAATTCTGAATCGCGTGCAGCCTGGCCGCAACATTCTGCTTTCGAAACCCAATTATCTGAAGGAAGAGACATTTTGTTTGTCACAGCAGCAGTGGAGAGATCGGCCCATTATTCCACACATTCAATGGAAACGTTTACTTCTTGGAGGGTTCCGTATTTTAACTGCCATAGTCAGTGGTCAGAAACTTTTTTTTTTTTTTTACTTGAGGATGCCAAGGGGGTATATAGGCGAAGAAGAAATTCTTACATCGCTCATGTGCTGAAAGCAAACACAAAATGGACAACACACACACACACACACACACACACACACACACACACAATCCAAACACCGTGCAAAAATGCAAACAATGAAAAGTTGAAACCACTGCGTCAGCATAAAAAAAAAATCACTAGACGGAATTGAACTCTGTATCTTTTTTGTGCCCATTCTTTATCTTTTGTTTTATTTCTTTCTTTCGTTGCTTCCTTTCTTTAGTTCTTTCTTCCTTTCCGTTTCCATTTCTTTTCTTTATCAAATCATTTTCTTGAACACGAAATGACCTTTGCAACTGGTTTATTTATCATGTGTCCGTCTGGGTGGATTCATCGACAATATTGAGAATGAGTTAACGTTGACAGTGGAGTTTAAAAGTTACCATTTTGAATGGGATCAGAGGATGAACACCGACAGCAGAGTGTAAAGGATTACCATGATGAATGGGATCATATGATCAACATCAACAGCAGAGTGTAAAGGATTACCATGATGAATGGGATCATATGATCAACATCAACAGCACAGTGTAATGGTTACCATGATGAATTGGATCAGATGATCAACATCAACAGCACAGTGTAATGATTACCATGATGAATTGGATCAGATGGTCAACATCAACAGGACAGTGTAATGGTTACCATGATGAATTGGATCAGATGATCAACATCAACAGCACAGTGTAATGATTACCATGATGAATGGGATCATATGATCAACATCAACAGCAGAGTGTAAAGGATTACCATGATGAATGGGATCATATGATCAACATCAACAGCACAGTGTAATGATTACCATGATGAATTGGATCAAAAAGATCAACATCAACAGCAGAGTGAAAAGGATTACCATGATGAATTGGATCAGATGATCAACATCAACAGCAGAGTGTAAAGGATTACCATGATGAATTGGATCAGATGATCAACATCAACAGCAGAGTGTAAAGGATTACCATGATGAATTGGATCAGATGGTCAACATCAACAGGACAGTGTAATGGTTACCATGATGAATTGGATCAGATGATCAACATCAACAGCACAGTGTAATGATTACCATGATGAATTGGATCAGATGATCAACATCAACAGCACAGTGTAATGATTACCATGATGAATTGGATCAGATGATCAACATCAACAGCACAGTGTAATGATTACCATGATGAATTGAATAAGATGATCAAATCAACAGCAGAGTGTAGAGGATTACCATGATTAATTGGATCAGATGATCAACATCTTATTTGTATTTGTATTTCTTTTCATCACAACAGATTTCTCTGTGCAATTCGGGCTGCTCTCCCCAGGGAGAGCGCGTCGCTATAATACAGCGCCACCCATTTTTTTGTATTTTTTCCTGCGCGTAGTTTTATTTGTTTTTCCTATCGAAGTGGATTTTTTCTACAGAATTTTACCAGGAACAACCCTTTTGTTGCCGTGGGTTCTTTTACGTGCACTAAGTGTATGCTAATGACAATGACAAAATATATGTTTTATTGAGTGTAAACTGGATAATCTGAAAGCTCCTTTACACATTGCCTTCACACACACACACACACACACACACACACACACACACACACACACACACACACACACACACACACACACACACACACACACATACAAAAGAAAGAAAAAGAAAAAATCAGCACGAACACGGTAGACGTTAAAAAAAAAAATTTTAAAAGAAAAAAAAGAGAAAAGTTAAACGCAAAACATAAAAAATAACATGGAATGTAATTCAGTCACACACACACACACACACACACACACACACACACACACACACACACACACACACACGCACACACACACACACACACACACACACACACACACACACACACACACACACACACACACACACGCACACACACACACACACA
>NC_134877.1:55979216-55989216 GCF_041734735.1 Babylonia areolata
AAGTACAGCAACACAGCAGACACACCAAGGTCACACAGCTGGTGATACAGGTAGAATGTCCAGAATGGCTAACACACAGAAAACAGCAACAACAAAAACCATCAACACCACCACCCAACCATGTAGAGAACACATAATACATTTTATTCGTCAGGCTTCCAACAGCAAGAACTGCGGTGAGACCGAGTCACACCTGGGTGGCTCAGTCCAATAGTGCTAGATACAGACTGCTGGTTTCGGCATCATGAACACACATTTTGGATGTCAGCACAACATGCTAATGCCAGCACAAGGGTTTTCTTCATCAAGAAGCACTTCCACGCGAAGACAACAAAAGCTGAAGGGGCACAATCACCCAGTACAACAGATTTGTTTCCTCTATGACCTCATACATCTGATCAGTGTGCAGACATCTATCGCCATCCCAGCTCGTCATTATATCATGACTTCCGGCAGACTGGTGGCTAATTAGGGACAGCCAGTCAGTGCATCCAGGAGAGGGAGACAGACACACAGACAGACAGGCAGACAGACATACAGACAGACAGACAGAGGCTATGTTCATAGTCACTTCATGACCTCAGGCCAGCCGGTGACCATGGTTAATAACATTATCCAATCATATCAATGAGAAGAAAGACAAAGGCACACACGGGTTGTACTTTTTTTGTTTTGACCCAAATACATCTATGCTGACCCAGCTAATGATAATAATAGAAATATGAATAGTGATAATATTGATAATATAGAAAATGTCTTGTAGCATAATTTAGAGCTCTTTATACTTCGTGCAAGAAAGGGATAGAAATAAAGGCAATGTAATATGTATGACAAAAAATGAATTAACAGTGAGAGAGAGAGATGCAGAGGGACATGTGCTCGCTCGTGTGTGTGCGAATATACATTCACCAATGACACATACTTTCTGTTTGCATAGGTTTCGCGGTAAACGGGGGATGCATGCCTCCTTAAAGAACCATTTTCGCTCAAACACATTACAATTGGCTGGCACAGCTTTAATAATAATAATCTTGAAACATTGGAGCTGACTGTAATATCACCTTCAACTGTTCGCTGAAGAAGATATTTGTTTGAAACGTATGTCTTTATGTATGGTTTGTCAATTTTGTATAAAAGAACACGTGTGCTTTATCATACTGGTCATCAGAAAAAGAAAAGTAGAAAGTGTAGCCTGTCGTCAAAGGAAATAAAACTGGAATCCAATGTGATGAAAAACATCATGCGCCTCCAACAAGAAGCACTTTCCCGTGAACAGTCACATCGGAGTGTAGCCATCTAGCGCCATCCATGCCCATCATTGTATCACGACCTCTGGCAGACTGATTGCTTCCACTAATTACAGACAACCAACAGAGAACGAGAGAGAGAGAGAGAGAGAGAGAGAGAGAGAGAGAGAGCAGGTGAAAGGGATGCTTTTTGAATTAACCCCATGGTGCCTATGTCGTCCTCGTCTTTAAAGGCGCGTTCGTGTTTCAGTGTGAGTCACCCTGCACCACCTCCTCCCTTGGTGGGTGAAGAAATGGGTCATAGAGGAGGTGGTGGGTGAAGAAATGGGTCACAGTGGAGGAGGTGTGTGAAGAAATGGGTCATAGTAGAGGAGGTGGGTGAAGAAATGGGCCATAGTGCAGGAGGTGAGGTGGCGTGAAGAAATGGGCCATGGTGGAGGAGGTGAGGTGGCGTGAAGAAATGGGCCATAGTGGAGGAGGTGAGGTGGCGTGAAGAAATGGGCCATGGTGGAGGAGGTTGGTGAAGAAATGGGCCATAGTGGAGGAGGTGAGGTGGTGTGAAGAAATGGGCCATGGTGGAGGAGGTGAGGTGGTGTGAAGAAATGGGCCATGGTGGAGGAGGTGAGGTGGCGTGAAGAAATGGGCCATAGTGGAGGAGGTTGGTGAAGAAATGGGCCATAGTGGAAGAGGTTGGTGAAGAAATGGGCCATAGTGGAAGAGGTTGGTGAAGAAATGGGCCATAGTGGAGGAGGTGAGGTGGCGTGAAGAAATGGGCCATGGTGGAGGAGGTTGGTGAAGAAATGGGCCATAGTGGAGGAGGTGAGGTGGCGTGAAGAAATGGGCCATAGTGGAGGAGGTGAGGTGGCGTGAAGAAATGGGCCATGGAGGAGGTGAGGTTGGTGAAGAAATGGGCCATGGTGGAGGAGGTGAGGTGGCGTGAAGAAATGGGCCATAGTGGAGGAGGTGAGGTGGCGTGAAAAAAATGGGCCATGGTGGAGGAGGTCAGGTGGCGTCAGAACTTCAGAAAGTCAGAAAGGAAACGTGTTGAGGTAAGATCAATATTAAGGAACATGTCCTGGGGGACACAAAAGCGCGCCATTTCACTTTGTTTGTTACATAAATCTTGTTCATACAATGGACAGCTGCTTCTGTTTGGCTGACAAGACAACAAATTGCGCGCGTTGTGGTGGAATTGACACCGTGATTGAGCAGCGCCTGTGACGGCTGACCAGTCCAGTCCTGGAGGAGGGGGGATTTTGTTCGATGTTCCATCACACATACCGGTGATTGGAGACTTTTCGTCAGAGTATTGATTTTTGTTTTTTTTACATTTGAAAGGTAGGAGAAGAGGGTGAGGGGTGAATGGCGAGTTGGGGAAAACCGGGTAGATGGAGTCGAAGATGAATATTTGAAATATATGTTTAAATACAATCACAGAAAAATACTTAATGGACTACGTAAAAGAGAAGTTAATCTAACATGAGAAACAACTGATCCTGGTGTGGTGGCAGTCGTCTTATCTGCTGCACACCATCCATTTGGAAGTTGATGGGGCTGGATCGGCCGGAACGTGTGCTTTCCTCTGTCGCCTTTTCCACTCGCTGTATGAATCGCTCTACCCTCCAGCCCCACTCCCCTCAACTGATCTCCCCTTTCAATGTCTGTCTCCAGTGAGCATGGTCCTTGGTGATGTTTTCCCACCCGTCTGTATTAATGGCAGTAGAGTCCATGTCTCTTTTGAATACACTTCATAATCCTCTTTTTTGAATGCATTTCATAAACCTCTCTTTTAAATACATTTTATAATCCTCAATTTCACTCACTCGAAAATTACGTTCACTTCCACACGCACACGCGTGTAGAGAGGAGAAGAAAGAGAAAAAAGAAGAAAATAACTGCATTTTTACAACAGCATACTTCTAGAGAGTATGGGTTGTTTGTTTGTTTGTTTGTTTGTTTTATAGCAAAAACAAAGGTGTAGCGGCTATGAATTAGATATCTAACAAATCCTAAAATCAGAAAATTTGCCGACACATGCACATACAGACCAGCCCTCCTCTTTTTGTTTTTCCTTTCTCTTTGCCCTCCGTCATTAGAGGGGCTTTCAGAATCATTATTTTGGAGACCAAGATCCCCTGCTGCAATTTGCGTCTTGTCATCAACAAGCAAAGTGGGAGCTCTCCTTTGCCAAAAATTGCCGGGGATGATTTCCGATCATGCGCACTGAACAAGATGAAGGATTGCGGTGAGGTTTAAAAACAAAAAAACAACAAAAAAAAACAACAAAAACAAAAACAAAAAAACAAACAAAAAAACGGATTGCGAAACGAGAGCTTGTGAGGGTAACCAACATGACCACATTGGAGGTGGTGACAAGTTTAGATTTCATTGATGAATGTGGTAACTGATCAAATGAACTGGACCGTACAAAGTGTGTGTGTTGTGTGTGTGTGTGTGTGTGTGTGTGTGTGTGTGTGTCAGAGGAGGGGGGAGTGGGTTTCAGGGACCAAAGAGCGTTTGGTTGTGAGATAGATAGCCATGTCACATAACTGCCTAATTTGTTCAGTGCCCGTTCCAAAAAGCCGAGAATAGATTGATTACCTCATTGTCGGGAAGCCATCGAGCCAATCAAGAAATGATAAAAGCGCTTAATGGCATAAAAACAAAACAAACAAAACAAAACAAAACAAAACCCACTCGATATAATAAAACAGCTCTGTCATAATTTAACAACGATTTGTAATTGTCTAACGAGGCACGAAGATCAACTGCAATACTGTATTCGAAAATGACAAAAGAGAATATTGAAGATCGTGGCTGGGAAAAAAAAGAGAAAGAACATTGTTATCGATTTTCTGATTCTCAGTATTTCAGTTACAACCTGTCTGTGTTATTATTGTTGTTGTTGTTGTTGCTTTGTTGCTGTTGTAATTGCTCTTGTAGTTACTGTTGTTGTTTTCATTTACCTCGAATTCCAAATATTGAAAGAGGAACTTAGAAATAAGATGGTCAAAAGTGCCCACGGACAACTGTTGGCAGACTGAGAGAAAAACAAAAACTCGTTTCTTTCTGTATTCTTCTGTTCTCGATGCTGATGCTATGCTATTCTTGTGTGTCTGTGCCTGCGTCTATGCTCTCACATTTGTTGGTCTGTCACTGTCTCTGTCTCTTCGTTTCTGTGTTTTTATATATGTCTCTCCCTGTTTGTCTGTTCGTTTGTCTGTCTGTCAACCTGTCTCTGTGTTTCTGTCTGTGTATCTCTCTTGACTTTGTCTGTCTCTGTCTGTCTCTCTGTGTGTCTGTCGGCCTGCCCGCCCCCCCCTTTCTGTCTCCCCTCCTCTCTGAATGTATTTATCTATTTCCCTCCTCTTTCTCTCTTTCTCCCGGCGTATCTCTCTCTCTCTCTCTCTCTCTCCCCCCTCTCTCTTCCCCCCCCTCTCTCCCTCTCTTTCTCTCCGTGAAGAATATCTAAGGAAGGACTAATGTTTATTATCTCCACCGTTGGAAAATAAAGACTCATTCATGCAGTCTATCTCTTTCAATCTCTTTCTCTGTCTGTCCCTCACTCTCACTCCCTCTTTCTGTTTCTATGTTTGTCTGTCTCAGAGAGAAAGAGAGAGACAGACAGACAGAGGGGGGCGGAGAAACAGGGAGAAACAGAGAGAGAGAGAGAGACACACACACACACACAGACAAACAGAGAGAGAGAGAGAGACAGAGAGAGAGAGAGAGAGAGAGAGAGAGAGAGAGACAGAGAGAAGCAGTGCGGACTTCAAACATCAGATCTTTTAGTCACGCAAACTTGTACTCTATTCTCTCTCTCTCTCTCTCTGGTTCCTCGGCAAAATTATGAGAGTCACAGAGAGAGATAGAAAGAGAGGGGAGAGATAGAGGATGAAAAGAAAGAGAGAGAGGGGGGAGAGAAAGGGGGAAAGGAGAGAGGGGGAGGAAGAGATAGAGGGGGAGTGAGAGAGAGAGACAGAGACAGAGTTCATATAGTGAGTAGCCGCCCGCTTGTATGATATCGCTGATCATCAAGCAAGATACGTCGTTTCATATAATTATTAAGAGAGGAGACACGGATATATCCGTGCGCTTGTGTTCGTGTGTACATGTGTGCGCGTGAGTGCGAATGTGTGTGTGTGTGTGTGTGTGTGTGTGTGTGTGTGTGTGTGTGTAGAGGAAGAAGAAGGAGAATAGAGAAACAAAAAGTATGTGTGTGTGCGCGCGCGCGTTCGTGTGTGTGTGTGTGCGCGCGCGCGCGCGTGTGTGTGTGAAAGAGAGAGAGTTGTGATTTTGCGTAAGGGGGATGGGTGGGAGGGCGAGGGGGAGAGTGTTCTTGCGTGCACGCGCGCATGTCCCGCGCACACAACACCATGTCAATCAGTATAACAGATGCATCACGAGAGTTTAAGTACTGGACTCTTAAAATTCCTGTCATCGGATCTAAGGAATTATTAATAATGTTATTTTCGTTTTCTTTCTAAAATATCACATATAATTAATTTCCTGGTCACTGATAGCCCTGTTCTGTGACAAATCTATTTACCGCTCTCCGTCAAGATACAGTTTCTAATCAAACATAACATCACCCATCACAGCTTCACTTCAGAGGATAAATGATCAACTGTCTGTCACGGAATGCTAGATAATGCCGACGATGATAAAGACAATGATGACGACGATCTCCTCGGATACATGCAGCAATAGGGACAAACCCGGAAGCACTACAAAATAGTAGCATAAAAAAAGTAATTATCATTATCATCAGTATCATTATCATCAACAACATTATTATCAAGAAATGTATCGCCTTTCTACTGATTGCGACATTAATAAAGTGTGTGTGTGTGGGGTGGGGGGGGGGTATAACGTCATGAGGGATCAGGGGTGAGTGGGTGGTGGAGGGGGGAAGGGGGGTGACGGTGGCTAGGGGGCTGGGGGAGGGGGGGGGCTTGGGCGAGTCCAGTGACAACGTTAGAGAACTCACTGGACAAGGGAACAGAACATACGTGGGACGGGGAGAGACAGACACAGTCTAAGTACGTCAAGTCAAAAAGGTTTTCGTCGTCAGGCCGACGGGCGCAATAGCCGAGTGGTTAAAGCGTTGGACTGTCAATCTGAGGGTCCCAGGTTCGAATCACGGTGACGGCGCCTGGTGGGTAAAGGGTGGAGATTTTTCCGATCTCCCAGGTCAACATATGTGCAGACCTGCTAGTGCCTGAACCCCCTTCGTGTGTATATGCAAGCGGAAGATCAAATACGCACGTTAAAGATCCTGTAATCCATGTCAGCGTTCGGTGGGTTATGGAAACAAGAACATACCCAGCATGCACACCCCCGAAAACGGAGTATGGCTGCCTACATGACGGGGTAAAAACGGTCATACACGTAAAAGCCCACTCGTGTGCATACGAGTGAACACAGAAGAAGAAGAAGAAGTCGTCAGGCCACTGGTCCTTTTTACAACCTGAGTCACAACAGAACACAATGACTGTAACGAGTACTGACTTACATATCATTGAGGCCTTTTTATTCCCCGGTTCAGCTCTTTGTAGACATTCTTCTACAATTCTCAATATCAATTCAGCATTTTCGTTTAGTAATGCTTGGACAATGATGGGCGTCTGTTGTATTTAAGAGACATCTGCTCATCTCTCAATTCCCTATATTTCGGACATACAAAACATAGTTAATTTCTTTTTCTTTTTCTTCAGTTGTATTGCAGCAAGAAGGACAGTAATCATCAATATTGTTCCAATTCGGTCTGCTCTGTAAATCATTATGTTTAACTGGAGACACACCCATTCTAAATTTTGTAAGGCGCTTTCGAAAGTTAACATTTGTGAGTTGGTGTAAATAGGACTTAAGAGTTGAAACTTGCTTTCATTTAAAAGAAATCGTGACTTTCGAGTACAGCGTGACTTTCCTTTCTGGAAGAATCATTAGCTTCTGTCTGAATTCCGAAAGAAATATGTCAGCCTTCCCGCACACCTCGCGCTTCCCAAACATAGACAAAACCATAAGTATTTTAAACATTACAGACACGACACGCCCTTGTAACATAATTCTGACATTGCAGTGATAACAACATAGTGTAAGATTGCACTTACTCTTGAGTACGACACTAATTAAGTCGGGAAACAATTTTTTTTTTTTTTTTTTTTTTTTTTTTGGTGGGACGGGGGTGTGGGTGTGGGAGGTGGGGTGAAAACGGGGTAAAGAATAAAAGACAGATGGAGAGAGAGATAGACTGCCAGATACAGAGAGACAGAGACAGAGAGAGACTCAGACAGAGACAGAGGTAACGAGGGACAGAAGGAGGGACAAACAGAGACACAAACAGACGGGAGAAGGAGGAATTTTGTTTAATGTCCCGCCACACACACACGTACTGGTGACTGTAGACGTTAATTTGTGAAAGCATTAATTTTTCACATTTGAATGTTATCGTTTAAAGGGTGGGAGGAGAGGGGGAGGGGGTTGATTGGTAAAAACAAAAATAAAAATTAAAAAAAGGGGGGGAGGGCGGGGGGGGGGGGGGGGGGGGGGGGGCTGGGGATACGACAGACGGGCTGACAGACAGACACACGGAAAGAGAGAAAGGGACAGAGACACGGAAAGACAGAAAGTGACAGAGACACGGAAAGAGAGAAAAGGACAGACACGGAGAAAGAGAGAAACAGACAGAGACACGGAGAAAGAGAGAAAGGGACAGAGACACGGAAAGAGAGAAAAGGATAGACACGGAGAAAGAGAGAAAGGGACAGAGACACGGAGAAAGAGACAAAGGGACAGAGACACGGAGAAAGAGAGAAACAGACAGAGACACGGAGAGAGAGAAAGGGACAGAGACACTGAGAAAGAGAGAAAGGGACAGACACGGAGAAAGAGAGAAAGGGACAGAGACACGGAAAGAGAGAAAGGGACAGACACGGAGAAAGAGAGAAACAGACAGAGACACGGAAAGAGAGAAAGGGGCAGAGACACTGAGAAAGAGAGAAAGGGACAGAGACACTGAGAAAGAGAGAAAGGGGCAGAGACACGGAAAGACAGAAAGTGACAGAGACACGGAGAAAGAAGAAAGGGACAGAGACACGGAAAGAGAGAAAGGGACAGAGACACGGAGAAAGAGACAAAGAGACAGAGACACGGAGAAAGAGACAAAGGGACAGAGACACGGAGAAAGAAGAAAGGGACAGAGACACGGAAAGAGAGAAAGGGACAGAGACACGGAGAAAGAGAGAAAGGGACAGAGACACGGAAAGAGAGAAAGGGACAGAGACACGGAAAGAGAGAAAGGGACAGAGACACGGAGAAAGAGAGAAAGGGACAGAGACACGGAAAGAGAGAAAGGGAGAAAGAGACAAAGGGACAGACACGGAGAAAGAGACAAAGGGACAGAGACACGGAGAAAGAGAAAGGGACAGAGACACGGAAAGACAGAAAGGGACAGAGACACGGAAAGAGAGAAAAGGACAGAGACACGGAGAAAGAGAGAAAAGGACAGACACGGAGAAAGAGAGAAAGGGGCAGAGACACGGAGAAAGAGAGAAAGAGACAGACACGGAAAGAAAGAGACAGAGACACGGAAAGAGAGAAAGGGACAGAGACACGGAAAGAGAGAAAGGGACAGAGACACGGAAAGAGACAAAGGACAGAGACACGGAAAAACAGAAAGGGACAGAGAAGGACGTTAAGCACTGGATTTCAGTGCTGTGTGTTTGTAGTTAGCGTGAACCCAGAAGTAATAGACGTTCACGTTCATTTTCTTATTGAACAATTTTTTGCGTACGGTTTTTATAATAGAAATATAATTGATGGACCTGGCTTGAAATGTCAGTTGTTCGTATGTTTGTTTGTTTGTTTAAATCCGGAACCAACTAGATGAAAAGCACATAGTAGGTGGTCACACACACACACACACACACACACACACACACCACTTCGAAGACAGCAAATGGGGCCCATTTGAATTCTATCTTATTAAGGAACATCTCGGCAAGTCCCCACCTCACCCCTCCCCTCCGACCCCCAACCCCTCCCTGTTAAACCCCATCAGTGATGCTCTCAATCTCAGGAGGAACATCACAATCCAATGCATCACTTTTTACCCTGAGGCTGCCCACGAAGGTTGGTATAAACATTGTTCACATGACAATGTAATAATAATAATACATTGTATTGCGGCACATATAGGTCAGTAATGACGGTTGCTGCACTGATGATCCCAAAGGGAAAATATCAAACAAGTCTGAGAGAAAGGAGGTGGATGGCCCTGGTTTAGTAGGGGCGGGGGTCGTGGGGGCTCGGGGGGGGGGGGGAGTGTGTTGGGCTGGGGATGCCGGGGGATAGGGGCTCAAACATCACGGTATTCTATCAGACGGTGTTAACCATTCAGAACCTGAAAGTGAAAAATCGTTTATGAAATGAAAATGTCCCTGCTATTTCTCATCATTCTGTGATAGTCATAATCCAATCTGGGAGGGTGTTCTCAACCGCCGACCGGGGAATAGGATATTCACAGCAAGGTGCACAGCATTAAGGGAAGGTGTTTTTTCATTTTTGCGTTATTCTTGTTTGTCTGTTTGTTTTGTTTTGGACGGGGAGCTGGAAAGATGTGGTGGTTGTGTGTGTGTGTGTGTGGGGGGGGGGGGGGGGGGGGGGGGGGGGGGGCGAGGGGGGGGGGGGGGGGGTGCGTGCGAAAGAATCTGGGGCTTGATGCTGTTTAAACGAGCATTTGGAGCCATGAG
>NC_134877.1:55994216-56011716 GCF_041734735.1 Babylonia areolata
TGAGTGAGTTAAAAAATTAATCGTGGGTATACATCAAATCCAAAGTAACATTTCTTACCTTTCAATGTCAGTGGCATTTGCAACGGTGTTAATTGCCTGAGTGGGGTATCTATTATCGTGCCAACTGCTTGTTTTTGAAAAAAGAAATACTGTTTTTCTTTCATTCATCTTTTTAATGTCGATCATCTAAAAACGCAGAGTAGGAAGAAATCTTATTATAAAACGATGCATGTCCTTTTGTATGTGCTCGTGTTACACTCACATAACCACGCACACACACACGCACACACGCACGCACACACACACACACACACACACACACACACACACACACACACACACACACGGCCACAAACACACACATGGCCACAAACACACACACACGCACGCGCACGCCCACGCGCGCGCACCCATGCACCCACTCCTGCCCACCACTCACACACACACACACACACACACACACACACACACACACACACACACACACACACACACACACACACACACAGGCGTCTCGTTTTTCATTTCCCCCAGGTTTTACAAATGTTGTAAACTGAATATTCGAAATGACAAAGTAGGAAGAAGGTTTTCTCTTTTTATGATTCTTCAAAAAACGCTGGCGAAATGGAAGAATTGATAAGGAGAGGAAGGAAGGAAGGAAGGAACGGAGGAAGGAGAGAAGATGGGGAGAATGACAAAATAAAGGTAGGAGGAATTTTTGTTTAATGTCCCGTCACACATATCGGTGATTGAAGACATTTTGTTAAAGTATTTATGAATACATCTGAGTATTATCGGTTAGAAGGGGTGGGAGATGTGGATGAATGGAGGGTTGGGGGAAACTGCGCAAATGAGGGTAAAAATGTAGGTGGAATTTGGAAGACAAACAAAACAAAAATAAAGGTAAAACAAAACAAAATAAAGGTAAAAGAATACAAAATAAGGAGAGAGAGAGAGAGAGAGAGAGAGAGAGAGAGAGAGAGAGAGAGACAGAGAGAGAGAGAGAGAGAGTTACAAGCAGACGGACAGATACACAGACTGTCGACAGTGGATAGTTGGTTGTTCGTTTGTTTGTTTTGCTTTGTTGGTTGCTTGTTTGGTTGACGATTGATATATTTATTGATTAAGCTTGGGTCTTGCTCTTTCGAAGAGCAGCAGCTGCAGTTGATACAATTTCGCACACAGTGCTTGATAAAAAAAATTAAAAAATCTCTTCCTTGAAATGGATTCTATCATGTAGTTGACAGGATGAATTGTCATCAATCATCACACTAACGTTCTTTTCTTTTCTCCATTTCATTGGGTTTTTTTTTTTTTATTCGACAGGGACAGATTGTATGAAAATGGATCTTGCTTGCATTGCTTAGTTTGATTCATAAATGTTAGAGGCCGAGTCTCTGTCTCTCTGTCTGTCTGTCTGTCTCTCTTTCTTTCTTCTCCTTCTTCTTTTGAATGGGACGAGATGAAATTAGAGAACTAGATGGAAGGACGTAAGGATTTAGTGAGATATGAACTGGTGAAGAAAGGAGTACAGGGACACAGAGAGAGAGACAGACAGACAGACAGACAGACAGAGACAGAGAGACAGAGAGACAGAGTTAGACAGAGAGGAGCGTGTGAAAAGAGAAAGGGATAGAATAATAATGAAACAAAGGGGTAACTTTAAAAGGAACAAATGTAAGAGAGAGAGGAGGAGAGAGAGAGAGAGAAAGACACACACACACACACACACACACACACACACACACACACACACACACACACACACACACACACACACAGAGAGAGAGAGAGAGAGAGAGAGAGAGAGAGAGAGAGAGAGAGAGAATCTGTCTCATATGACACTAAAGCTTTTTTGTGTGCGTATTTCTATATCTCCTTCCCCATTATATCCGTTTTATAGGATGCCATCTCAAGAATTGTAAAGTGACGGTGTAGACGGAACGGCTATGTGTGTGTGTGTGTGTGTGTGTGTGTGTGTGTGTGTGTGTGTGTGTGTGTGTGTGTGTGTGTGTAAGAGAGAGAGAGAAAGAGAGAGAGGGAGAGAGTTTCTTTGCTGTCTTATGAAACATTTATGCCTGTGTTTACATCTTATCTGTTTTGTGAAATCTCTCTCTCTATATATATATATATATATATATATATATATATATATATATATATACATGGTGTGTGTCCATCGAGATCGATGATGACCATCGTTGTCATCCAGCTGCGGGATGGGGGGAGGGTGGTGGTGGGGTGGGTGGGAGGATGCTCATGAATCTATCTGATTTTGGATGACTGATGATTTGCGCGATGAGTTTGTTTAAAGTGAAGAGGAGTTGCGCAACGTCGACCTCACTCTCTCGTCCGGGTCCACCAATTTCCAGTGGCAAGACTAAGTCGAGACGACTGGAGGATGAGCACGGATGCAGTGGATGACCAAGATATCCTTTCGGTGTCTCATCTTGCTCTCTGCACTCCACAGTGCGTTGCTGTAACCGCCTTCCTCTCCGTTGAACCGATAGGTTTCTTCCGCAGATTCTGCCGGATCCAGACTTCGCATGCAAGGGTAGACACACCCCGGGGGCCAGCTGCGTGTGGCATGCACACTGCACGGTGGAGCTAGATGGCCGTCCGTGGCTCTCCTGAGCCAACGCCCTTTTATGGATCTCGTTTTTAATTCCATAAGGGTGTCTAGCCACCCGCCTCACCAGTCCCGGAAGGGAGCGGTGGGAGTGCCGATTTAGTCGCCGGCAACCCGACCCTGAACAGGTTGTACTGGATTACAGGTTACCAGTAGCAGGTCTAATGACCTGACCTGACAAGAACATATATATATATATATATATATATATATATATATATATATATATATAATAAGGATGGAAACTGTGTCTACAAGTAAACACTTTTAAAAAAAACAACTCGAGAACCGAGAAGTAACATTGTTGACTCTCCCAGACAAGACAAATTGGTCTGCACATAATCTGCTTTGAGGCACTGTGAATCTTGCAGACAGCATTGATGCATACTCAGCCTTCACCGTTGTCATTCGTTTAAAAAAAGGCCCAGACCAGGACATTCATATCCGGATTTTTCATAAGCCGTGATGTCTACCAGACGTGCCAGGCTATAAGGAAGGGGTCTGTGTGTTCTGTCTGTCTGGTCTGTGTCACCTTGAGTGGATTAGCATCGATCCCCCGCACAGCTGATGGCAAAGAACAGGATGGTAAAAGTAATAATGGAAATATAAAGGTTCTTTTGACTTGTATTTCTTTTTGTTTGTCTGTCTGTTCGCCTTCTCTGTCTCTGTCTCTGTTTCTGTGTTTCAGCCAGTGTTTATTTTGTGTGTGTGTGTGTGTGTGTGTGTGTGTGTGTGTGTGTGTGTGTGTGTGTGTGTGTGTGTGTGTGTGTGTGTGTGTGTCTCTTTCTCTGTCTCTCTCTCTCTTCAAGTGAGGGTGGGTGGCTGCGTGGATGGGTGCATGGGGGTGTCTGTCTGTCTGTCCCACCCCACCCACCCCATCCCACCCGACACACATTTTTTCTCTTGCATGATTTTGTTATTTTCCAGACGCAGCGTGCACTTCTGACCGCCCTGTAACCCAGTACCTATGGATTATCAAGGAACGTGAGTTTGAAACTCAGTCCGGAAACAACACTCCCCCCCCCCCCCCCCCCCTATCGCCTTCAGGGATGTAAATGGCATTCACAGCAGGACTAATTGTCTGTCTTCGGTTTCCATCCAGTCGAAGAAATGAAAAAAAGCTTGCCTTTGAAAATTAAAAAAGAAAACGAACAAGCGTCTCATATTTCCTCCTTCTAGGGGGGGGGGGGAGGGGGGTGGGGGGTGGGGGGGGGGGGCTTTATTATTGTAATCCAGATAAAATCGTAGAATGGAAGATTTCATTCCTTTTTTTTTTTCTTCTTTTGTTTCGCTCTTGTTGCTGATTTTGCTGTTTATGTTGTTGTTGTTGTTGTTAATTAGAGGTGAAGGGAAAGGTACAGAAAGGGAGGGAGGAACGAAGGAAGAGAGGAAGAAAAAAAGAGTGAAGAAAGAACTGAATAAAAGAATAAAGAACGTAACTGATATAGACAGACAGACAGACAGACATCAGACAGACAGACAGACAGACAAAGTAAAGGAGGTACAGACAGTCTGACAGTTGCACTGTGCATGCTGGTCAGTGGTTTGGTTGACGGCTGGTTGATTGATTGACTGGTTCATTGGTTGGCTGCTTGATAGATCAGGTCAGGCACGCGCGTGAAAATGCGTGCATTGATGTGTGTGAGTGCCTGTACGTGTGTGTGTGTGTGTGTGTGTGTGTGTGTGTGTGTGTGTGTGTGTGTGTGTGTGTGAGTGCATGCGCTCATTGAGTGGAGTACAATTTTTGCTCCTCCAAAGCCATTGGAGCTAAAACAACTTTGTACGTATTGTTTTTGTTGTTGTTTTTTTAAGTGTTTTTATCTTTCCCTTTTTCAGAATTTCTCACTGATTTGACGGGGAGTATTATCATCTATCGGTTTCGTTTTTTTTCTTCTTTTTTAAACGCTTTGATTATCTAGGACAATTCGTATGAAAACTGACATCGCTTGATTTGTTTGACATTGACAGTCATTGGCTTTGTGTGCCCCCCCCCCCTGTTCTCTCCCTCTACATGTGTGCGTGCGAATGCATGTGCATATGTGTGTGTGTGTGTGTGTGTGTGTGTGTGTGTGTGTGTGTGTGTGTGTGTGTGTGTGTGTGTGTGCGTGTGTGTGTGTGTGTGTGTGTGTGTGTGTGTGTGTGTGTGTGTGTGTGTGTGTGTGTGTGTGTGTGTGTGTGTGTGTGTGTGTGTCCCACCCACCCCACCTGTTTGCATTCATGTGTGTGCGTGCGCGCGTATATGTGTGCATTGATGTGTGTGAGTGCCTGTACGTGTGTGTGTGTGTGTGTGTGTGTGTGTGTGTGTGTGTGTGAGTGCGTGCGCTCGTGTGTGTGTGTGAGTGTGCGTGTTAGTGCTACATTAAAGGGACTGCAATGACGGCGATGGTGTCCTTGGCTTTAAAATATATAACAGAATGGCTGGTTGAGAGAGAGGGAGAGAGAGAGGGGGGAGGGGGGGTGAGGGGAGGGGTCGGGGGAGTGGGGGGTGGGGGTGTCGGGAAGAAGGATGGGAAGAAAAGGTAGGGAAATAACCTTTCCTATAAAACATTTGAAATTGCTTCGTGTGTATGTTTTATGTTTCTATTCACTGTGATATCCGTTTTACTGGAGACTTTTGTTCTACCAGTAAACTGAAACATGATATATTATCGTTCTAATTTTTTTTTTTCTGTTTCGTTTTAAATAAGGGGAGGAAGAATGAAAGATGCGAAAAACGAAAAGAGAACATTAATCTTCCGAAATAATGTGGCATTTTAGTTTGTCTTTTTTATCATTATTTCATGTTCATTGCATACAGAGACTGAGACTGAGATAATTTATTCATTCAAGGCCATAGCCCCACATGAACACGGGGCAATAACAAAATTTGTAAATGTCATCATAACTGTCAGTGTTTACGCAATTGATTTCACAGCTTAATAAAGAAACAAACAAAGACAATACTGTGTCTTTGAGCTTAAAAGCTCTGTACAGGTACCATGCAAAGTTTCGAATAGTATTATCATCAGTAGATGCCATCAATAAACATAATCTAAACAAACACGGATATTCATAATATTTCTTTGGAATATGTTTCGAACGGAGATCATTCAGGGCAGGACACTTCAACACAAAATGAACTTCGTCTCCAGTTGTTTCCCTGCACAAAGGACACAGCGTTAATGAATTACATATATTTTTTATAACGATACTTATGTGTATTAATTCCGGAAATACCAAATTTAAATCTAGTCAAAATAAATCGTAAATGACGGTCCATGTTAGATATAAGATAGTTCTTCACAAAGTGTGCATACAGAGAAAAAGACAGAGAGACTGGTATTCACAAAACGTGTCTGTGCAGTGAGCGTTTTGTGCGTTACATTGAAGACCGTATCATTTGTTAAAGAATAACCTTGACATTGCGGGTGGGGACAGAATTAACATATACATGGAACATGAACTAACTCATCAGCAGCATATTTGTTTCCATGTACTTCGGGCTCCATGAATAAAAAAATACTTTGGCCAGACCATGTTTCTTAGGCACTCAGAAAAAAAAACAAACATTTGGTAATTGACTGCATTAAAGTGAGGCTTCTTCAATCACAAACTGTGGAGTTCTGGATATGATGCACATCAACTTCACTTACTTTTGGCTGCTTGTGTCCATAATGTTGACAGTCATCTGTGGTTTCCAAGGCCTAGCCAGAGCAGTACGTTGGTTATTGTGATGATTGGGCACCTTCACTCTGCCCCCCCACCACCCAGTAGATGTTGTGTAGCGTATGTGGTTCATTCCACACGGAAACTGGAACGAACTGAAACTGCCTGAAAGTTGGTTATGATGTCACAGTTTATTTATCAGGTGGTGGGGTGGGTGTTGATGAGTCCTTGAGTGAATAAGTAGGCTACTTCAAGCTTAGAATATCTTCTTTTTTCCATCAGTGACAATACTGAAAATGCTGGCACAAGAGATACATCTCGCCAAAAGCACAGTAGTGTGTATATACAGAATTTATGTATGATCTCCTACACTGGATAATTTCGCAATCAACTGACCGACATCTTAAGACGTCATATTGGAACAGAGAAATAACATAGTTTTCCCTCCTGGACCACACACACACACACACACACACACACACACACACACACACACACACACACACACACACACACACACACACACACAAAGGACCGCACTCATTATCCACTCTGAAGGGCTATAGATCTTGCAGACGGCGTAATGCATAAAAAGCGTCCGTTACGGTAATTCATATCCGAATTTGACAAGCCCCGATCTCTGTCAGAGCTACCGGCGTAGAAGCCTGTTCGTATCACGTTGGATCAAACCTGGAAAGCTCATTATTAACCAGCGGTATACGTCGTCTAACGTGGAATGACCTCTGAGAGTACAATTCAACTGGTCAGAACTGAACCCCTTTCAGTCAGATCTTACCCCTACTCCACGTCCCTCGTAATGGGATAAAGGCGTCATTCCTTAGATGGTTTGAAATGAGGACCAAGGGTAAACTTGTGCCCACTCAGAATCAACAGGCCTACATACTATCAAAACAGGACTTCCCCACGCTTGCCTCCCTTTAGTTATGATGAACAGGAGGGGAAGGGGGGTAAGTAAAGCCCAGCCCAGAACGACCCCATTTCCGTTTTCAAAAGTTTGATTAATCTCGTAGAGGGGGACGATATCAGCCACCCACATGTGATCCCATGGATCGTTTGAGGCCAGCCAGAATGACCCAGGGTCAAATCCAGCAAGGAGGGGGTAGATTGAGGCTCTTGCTCCGGGATGTTAAAGTTGTCCATTTTCTGGCGGTTGATTTTTTTTTTTTCTGTCTCGTTTTATGTCACCGTGTGTTGGTTGTCAAGAACACTCACACAGCATGTGGTAGAAACGTCGGTATCGGTATGTGCAACATTGGGGGTGGGGGCGGGGGGGGTGGGGGGTGGGGGGGGGAATGCTGACCATTGGCTCTGTATCTGCATCTCTGTGTATGTCTCTATCTGTCCAATATTCAGGAAAAACAACAACAAAAAAACACAGCCATCCAGGTGGAGAAATCGAACGCTGTTCTCAAACAGACTCTCTCTCTCTCTCTCTCTCTCTCTCCGTATATCTGTATGTCTGTTTATCTGTATATATATCTATCTATCTATATACATCTATTTCTTACAACACACACACACACACACACACACACACACACACACACGAGAGAGAGAGAGAGAGAGAGAGAGAGAGAGAGAGAGAGAGAGAGAGAGAGAGAAGACAAGCAACAAACTAACAGACATTAACTTGATGAGCGCTCAAAAAAAAAAAAAAAAGAAAAAAGAAAGGGAACACGTTACAGCTATTACGCATCGTTGATGCTTGATCAGATAATACTGCTCACAGTAACGCTGCAACGCAAAGATGCCGCTGACATTTCTGGCGTTTCACGTCATTGCGAGGCGAGCAAACAGACGCAACAGACCGTGAAAACTTCAAAGAGATCTAGAACCAGGCCGCTCACTTCAAAGGGACATGTGAGGTGATGCCTGTAGGCTTACGATCAAGCGAAAAAGGCGTTGAGGATGAGAGGGGAAGAGAGAGACAGACAGACAAGGGATAGAGGAGAGAAAGAAAGACACAGAGAGAGAGAGGGGGGAAGAAAGAAAGAAAGAGAGAGAGAGAGAGAGTGGGAGAAACAGAGAGATAGACATAGGGAGAGAGGGGAGAGAGAGAGAGAGAGAGCGGGAGAAAGAGAGAGACAGAAAGGGGGTAGAAAAAAGACAGAGAGAGAGAGAGAAAGAGAGGGGGGGGGGCGATGGGGGAGAGAGAGAAGGGTGTGAAAAAGCGTGGGAGAGACGGGGGGGGGGATGTTTGTCCACGTGTGAATTGTTTAAAAAGATTTGAATGGAAAATACACTCAAAAACACCGACTCACATAAACACACACATACACGCATGTGCGTGCACACACAGACACACACACACACACACACACACACACACACACACACACACACACACACCCCTGTGCACCCCAACAGTGGAGGATATAATCGTATTGATAGTAAATGCATTGATAGTAAAACATGCAGACAGAAAAAAAAAAGAAAGAGAAAAAAAAAAAAGATTAGTGTAGCTGCGCCATGGCGTCTTGCTCTCCGCGGGGAGACCAGCCTGACTTTCACACAGAGAAAGATATTGCGGCAAAAAGACAATACACACTTACAGCTAAAATGACAATACAACACAATACAATACAATACACTATTATGACACAACACACGATAAATGAATTCAACAGGATAGTGCTCTTGGTTCAATATAGATTTCAAAAGAGGAAAAGCAAGTTTCAAGTTTCAAGCTTTAATTATCCTTTCACTCCTATTGGAGTATGGAGGATTACTGCAAAAGAATGTTTTCATGCCCAGAACAAACATTTCCAAATACACAACAATGTCACATAAAAGTTCAGAAAACACAAATGTCTTTTTACTCCAAAAGTGTAGCTAGGCAACATTTGCAAATCTAATCATCCATCTTACAGCTAAAATGACTTTTTTTGCCTCCTTTGAGCATATTACAAAAATTAAAAACCGATTTTCGAGACAAATATTTTTTTTGAGGAACAGATCTATCTCGTAACTGATCATAATTGGGACATTCCATTATAAAATGAAATTCATCCCCAATCACAGACATGTTACAAACCTTACAAAGCCGTAACTCTCGTGGTATCTGTATCTGTCTCTGTATCTGTATTTCTTTTTATCACAACATATTTCTCTGTGTGAAATTCGGGCTGCTGTCCCCAGGGAGAGCGCGTCGCTACACTACTGCGCCACCCATATTTTTTTCTTTTTTCATGCGTGCAGTTTTATTTGTTTTTCCTATCGAAGTGGATTTTTCTTCAGAATTTTGCCAGGAACAACCCTTTTGTTACCATGGGTTCTTTTACGTGCGCTAAGTGCATTCTGCACATGGGACCTCGGTTTATCGTCCCATCCGAATGAGTGGAGGGCGGAGGGGGGGGGGGGGGAATATCGGCGGCTGAGCCGTTATTCGAACCAGCACGCTCAGATTCTCTCGCTTCCTAGGCGGACGCGTTACCTCTAGGCCATCACTCCACTTTGTGTCTCCCTGTTTCTATTTCCAGCTTATGATTACTACTTAGAAATCTGAAGAAGCTGATAACGTAATTATCAGACATTTGACTTATATATGTTTCTCAACCAAATCCACTTTTGAAATTTCGATAAAACAAACATTTACTACTCGCCTCTAGAGCAAACACACACCAGTAAGAAAGTGTAAAGTTAATATATTAAATGCCCCATAGCCTTCACGGCCGTCAGGGCAGTGGATTTATATCCACTATGTTCACAGCTTGGCATAGGAAGGCGGTGCAAAATCCTCTCCTTCCGCCCGTTTTAATTTTCCCCAGCCGAAGACTGTGTAGGGTAACTATTCACATCTGCGTGAAGTAGGGAAAATCAGAGTATAGACTTTAAAAAAAAAAAAAAGGACACAAGTAAACCGTGCCGAAAGAGGAGCCTGGAACCCTGATCACTGGTGAACATTTAGTTCAGATGCCTTAGCGACTCTTCTACGGCACTTTCTACACACGGCAGTACATGGATACGAAACAAATCCCCCCAAACAAACACAGGAACAAAAAACAAACAAACAACAACAACAAACAAAAAACAAAACAAAAAAAACCCCTAAAAACCCCCTAGAAACACAAACAAACAGACAAACAAACAAACCAGCAAACAAAAAACAACCTCAAAGCCAAGGATTATCTCCCCTGGTGGACAAGATGGCAACTGACTGTCCGTCTGAAAACTAACTACTTCATAGCCGGTCACAGGAAGGAACAGAGAACTAACATGGTTAACTCTTCCAGACAGACAAATAGGTTTGTACGCAATCTGTTCTGAAGCGCCATGAATCTTGGAGATATAAGAGCCAGCGAAGGGCATGGGAAAACGCACAACACGGTCATTTGTTTAAACGCCAGAGGAAGACATTCGTATCCGAATTTGACAAGCCGTAGTCTGCACCAGATCTACCAGGGTATTAGGGCTCTTCATTCTTTCTGTCTGGCTTGTGTCAGCTTGAGTGGGTTAACATCGATCCCCGAACAAAGTATGGCAAAGAAAGGATTATATGCATGATATGACAGAGAAAATTGGCTGTATATTCTCTGTCTGTCTGTCTGTCTGTGTCTCTGTCTCTCCCTCCCTCCCTCCCTCTCTCTCTTCCCCTCCTGCCCTCTCTCTCTTGTCTCTGTCTGACTGTCTGTCTGTCTGTTTCTCTCTCTCTCTCTCCCTCCCTCTCTCTCTTCCCCTCCTGCCCTCTCTCTCTTGTCTCTGTCTGACTGTCTGTCTGTCTGTTTCTCTCTCTCTCTCCCTCCCTCTCTCTTCCCCTCTCTCTCTATCTTGTCTATGTCTGTCTCTCTCTCTCTCTCTCTCTCTCTCTCCCTCCCTCTCTCTCTTCCCCTCTCCCCCCCTCTCTCTTGTCTCTGTCTGTCTGTCTGTCTGTCTCTCTCCCTCTCTCTCTTCCCCTCTCTCCTCCCCCTCTCTCTTCTCTGTCTGACTGTCTGTCTGTCTGTCTGTCTCTCTCTCTCTCTCCCTCCCTCTCTCTCTTCCCTCTCCCCCCTCTCTCTCTTGTCTCTGTCTGACTGTCTGTCTGTCTGTCTGTCTCTCTCCCTCCCTCTCTCTCTTCCCCTCTCCCCCTCTCTCTCTCTTGTCTCTGTCTGACTGTCTGTCTGTCTGTCTGTCTCTGTCTCTCTCCCTCCCTCTCTCTCTTCCCCTCTCCCCTTTCTCTCTCTTGTCTTTGTCTGTCTGTCTGTCTGTCTCTCTCCCTCTCTCTCTTCCCCTCTCTCCTCCCCCTCTCTCTTGTCTCTGTCTGACTGTCTGTCTGTCTGTCTGTCTCTGTCTCTCTCTCTCTCCCTCTCTCTCTTCCCTCTCCCCCCTCTCTCTCTTGTCTCTGTCTGACTGTCTGTCTGTCTGTCTGTCTCTGTCTCTCTCCCTCCCTCTCTCTCTTCCCCTCTCCTCCTCTCTCTCTCTCTTGTCTCTGTCTGTCTGTCTCTGTCTCTGTCTGTCTGTCTGTCTCCCTCCCTCCCTCTCTCTCTTCCCCTCTCCCCCTCCCCCTCTCTCTTGTCTCTGTCTGTCTGTCTGTCTCTCCCTCTCTCTCCCTCCCTCCCTCTCTCTCTTCCCCTCTCCACCCCCCCTCTCTCTCTTGTCTCTGTCTGTCTGTCAGTCTGTTACTTGAGTTTCTTCTGTCCTTTTGTCTCTGCGTGTGTCTCTGTCTGTCCATCGCCCCTTCATTGATTCGTCACGAGACACTCCGAGACAGAAGGCTAGCAAAGTCCGTTGAGTTTCAGGTTCAGTTTCAAGGAGGTGTAAAAGCGTTGCTGACTGATCCATATACGCTACACCATTTCCAAATAATGAGGAAACAAAAAAGAACAGATGCTTTATCTACACGAAAACGCAACGCGTTTTCAAGCCCTAAACGTCTACTGCTTTGAATGGGATTTTAAATTCTGTGCAAGCAGTCAGCCAGTAATCATCGATGTCTAACTATAATAATAATAATAATAATAATAATAATAATAATAATGGGTACTTATATAGCACACTATCCAGAAATCTGCTCTAGGTGCTTTACAAAAACGCTTTTGTCAACATAATACATCATATCTATGTTACATACACACACCAAAATGTGACTACACACACACACACACACACACACACACACACACACACACACGCACGCACACACACACACACACACACACACACACACACACACACACACACACACACACACTGCATACATACATTTTAACATACATGTGTATCTAACAGCTATCCTAACATACGCACACATAGGCAGGCACAAACTTACATAAAAACACGCACACACAATACACATTCATATACATGTATGTAGTTATGTACACATACATATGCATACACACACAGTCAGGCACAAACTTACATAAACACACGCGCACACAATACACATTCATATACATGTATGTAGTTATGTACACACATATGTATACACACCATTGAACTTATTGCTGAGGGAAAAGGTGAGTTTTGACACGAGATTTAAAAGATGCGAGGGAATCAGAATGACGGAGGTTATCAGGGAGCTTGTTCCACGTCTTTGGCGATTGTATTGTGTTGTGTCCAACTGTGATGAATCTAGAATTCAAACTTGTGAAGGAAACATCCAAAATACTCCGAAGTATTTCATGGCACTGTCTGCCTGCACAGGAGTCTGAATCTGAATCAGAACCAATTTTAATGTCAATTAAACCTTAACAAGGTTTATAAGACACGCATACAACGTTACATACATACTACCACGCACAAAAAGTAAAGCAAAATGATAACTGAATAAAATAACAAGAGGCTGAATTACTCCTCTGTTTCGGCTTATCATCATTAATAAGAGGGACCAAAGACATGCGGACTCTTCTTGTGCTTTGCTAAGGTTTTATCAAGAAGAAACGAAGCCTCTCATATTGTCTTTGCACTGTTTTTTGTTTAGTTTTGTTTTTGCCTACGGTACCAATTAAACGTTGGTTCATTACATCCTCAAACCCTGCACCAGCAGCGAACAAAGACTTTGTCCGTCATTGAACGGAAGGTATCTAGCTCCCCTAACCACTCCTCATTCTATTGACCATCCAGCTTCTTTGTTTCTCGCTTCCGTGTGCTGAGTGGACGCACATTTGTCAACGTGCACGTTTAATTAGGATGTTAGTTTAATTAGGAGAATATATCTATAAATGGAATATGTGTGTATAACATTAATAAACCACTACTACTACTGATATGATTATAATAATAATGATAATATACATACATACAAAAAAGAACAGCAAAATACTTTCCCGCCAAATGAATCGACAGGAACGCTAAATTTGGACGGAATGTCTCAGAACGTTGACTCGCATGACTTTCGGAGATTCTTTTTTCTTCAGAAGTATTCCTTTCGATTAGCAGGAAACGAACACCTCATCGTCTCCTGTCTCGCCGCTCCTCCGCAACCCGCAAATTGGGTTCATTTGATCTGCAGCCCTACGCCAGCGGTCGCGTATTAAATAACCTGAAAAGCCGTCCATCGTCAGTATCAGATACTTGTTCAACTTTTGAACCCGAAGAACCCATCACTTTCACACGGTCCATCCTGTTTTTATTGACCGCGTGTGCTCGGTTTCGTCATAAGCAGACACAATATACTAACACACAGTAGGGGGTCGGGGTGTGTACAGAGGTGGGGGGGGTTGGGGGTGGGAGGGGTGAGGGGGTGAGGGTGGGGGTGGGGGCTAGACTGACTGACTGTCAGTCCTTGAAGGGAAGACCTAAACCCCACCATCATCTCCGCCAGTGGAAGCCTGTGTAAACCTATCGACATCAAACGAGTCGGACGTGAATGTAATCTGAGAATGAAAGTGGCAGAAGACCTAAAAGCTGAAGTCATTTCAGACAAAGTGGTGGAGATATAGTCAAATCTGTTATGGGGTTTCATGCTTTAGGGTTCTGTTTTTCTTTTGGTTTTTTTTTCTTTTCTTTTTTCTTCTTTTTCTTTTCTCCAGTGTGTAGGCGGGCGTAGAGTTTTAAGCAATTTTAGACCACGTAGGTCAGCAAACGGTCCATGCAAAAAAAGAAAAAAGAAAAAAAAAAAGGTTTTGAGAATGATAAGTCATTGAACTTGGTCAGTCAGTAAATCATGATCATGATGTAGCTCTAAAAATCAATACTGGTGATTTGTTCTTGTTGTTGTTCAAGTTTAGTCCTACCGACTTTCTCAAACAGTGGCATATTTACAGGTGCAACACAACGGGTCGTCAACGATCAAAGAGTACCAAAGTTTCGATGTTTATTTGCTTGTTTTAGAATTTGTATTTTTTATCAAGAAGAGATGGTGAGATCTGGATTGCATAATACTAGAAATGGAAATGAACATTATGTGTCAAATCTTCTCCACCTCCTTGTGACTTTCAGAAAATAGTTCTGCATGCGTATGCCGACATTAAACGGAAGCGGACAAAACTTGTACATGGTATGGCCATCTCCTGACACAACCCTGTGCTGATGAACGGCTCGTCGGCTATCCAGAAAATGGCAGAGGCCGGTTCTTGGACGAAACCAGGAAACTGGATGATGCTTTTCATTTACCTTCATCCCCGGCAACTTCCCGTCCCGCCAGAATGATGAACGCGGGAGATGGATCAGTTAATCTCAGCAATAGCCACCTCTATCATCTGTTCGCTAGATGGACCTTGTGTGTAGGGGGGACGGGGGGGGGACTGTATGGGAGGGTTTCCTCCCCAAGTGCCCATCGCAGGACTGATGAGAATCCAAATTGTCCAGAAGTGACTCGATTCCTGTCTGACAAGGGGGTTGGGGATGGGGGGTGGGGGATGGGAATGAGTGAGTGGGTGGGTAGATGAGTGAGTTCCGGTCTTCGATATTTTCAATCAAACTGTTTGAGTTTTTGCCGACACGGGGATTTGTAAAACTCTCTGATGTGACTATCATATGCAGTGGAATTTGTTTGCTTTTTTTTTGTTGGGGGTGGGGTGAGGTGGAGATGGCGGGGGGTGGAGGGGCGTCTTCTTTTTATTTGTTTGAGGGCTCTTTGTTGTTTTTGTGTTTCTGTTTTTGGTGTGAGTGTTGTTGTTTTTTCTATGACACAGCGGGGAAATTTTGGTCTGTATTAATTATTGTATTGATTATCATTAATGATTGATAATTACTGATACTTATTAATCAATGTATTGTTTAACTAAAGAAAGACATACGCAAACAAGAAGAATACACAACAGTTCTGTTGTTTGTTGGTTTTTTTGTTTTTTTTTGTTTTGTTTGTTTTTGTTTTGTCGCGCAGAATGTGTGACGCCATTCCCGGTTTGATGCAAAGCCTATTCTAAACCTATTCTCTAAACATCTATTAAATCAAGTCTCTGTATCTTTCACTGCAATACTATATTTGTTGTGCTTACACACACACTTTGATCAGTTTAATCAATCATTAGTTAGTTGTTTTTTACTGTCCACTTATATACCACACAGGTACACGGCTACATAAATGAGGAATGAATGGGATAGGAGGGTGTGAATGAAAGTTGAAGTTTGAAGAGGCCATTTTTCAAGCGTCGATGCGGAACTTGTGTACTCTGTGTATCACTAACTAAAAGAAAAATTAGGTGCATGAACAATTCAACAAGCAAACCGAGATTCACACACACACACACACACACACACACACACACACACACACACACACACACACACATCCGGGGCAGGTTTTATTTCAATGGGCCTGCAACCTCAACCGTCCACACCACACATCTTCCACTTCATGTCCCTAACGTGACCAATGGCCTTTACAGTGAAAGCGTGATTTGGCTGGCTGGCACACACTGGAAGTGAGTGCTTCACAGTAGGAAAAAAAAACCAACTACACAGTGTCCAGCGCTGCTTACCTACACTCTAGGACCAGATTCTCAGATAATGCCATTCCAGCTATCGCGTGAGACTCTCAAATGTGGCCTCCTCCTCCTCCTCCGCTTTCCGGAGCGCTTTTTTGGCAAATGGCCCGCCCTCCTCGGAAACTCGATAGTCCCTTTGTGAATTGACTTGGGATGAGTTTAACTGCTGTGTGCGGAAATCAGACCATCGTTGAGAAGTTGCAATGTGTGTGTGTGTGTGTGTGTGTGTGTGTGTGTGTGTGTGTGTGTGTGCGTGCGTGCGTGCGTGCGTGTGTGTGTGTGTGTGTGTGTGTATGTGTGCGTGCGTGCGTGCGTGTGTGTGTGCGTGCGTGTGTGTTTCTTTTTACATTCTTGCATCCCTGCTTTCTGCGTATTCATTTTAAGAATGAACGCCTAGTGTTCTATGCGGGTGCTCCCCAAAGTGGGACTATCTAAATCTAAATACACACAAGCAAGTAACACAACACAGCCGACACATTTCCCACACACACACCCAAGTCCCCTTATCCTCCAACACACACACACACACACAGACACACAGACACACACACACAGACACACACACACACACACACACACACACACACACACACACACACACACCATATACGGTCCCAGATTTTTTACTCCCCCCTCCCACTGTATTTGACCTTGAGTGATGGTCTGGATACTAGTCTTTTCGGATGAGACGATAATTAAACCGAGGTCCCATGTGCAGCATGCACGCACATAGCGCGGGACGTAGAAGAACCCACAGAGGCAACAAAAGAGTTGTGCCTGGCAAAATTATGTAGAAAACAAGAGAGGCAAGGCTCACTTGTGATACACTTAAAAAAAAAAAATCCAAGCTTTTTATGTATTGAGTATAATTTCAAAATGTAATGTTTAAGATGAGAAAGATCAGTTTAAAGCAAATTAAGTCCCCTAGCATTAATTACAGAGTAATTTCCCTTTTTTACTCTCCGCACCAAAACGTTTGCAAAATAAATAAAACTTCCATGCTTAGCAAAAGAAGTTCCTGTTTGAACAGAAAATCCACTTCGATAGGAAAAAAAACAACAAACAAACAAAATTGCACGCACGAAAAAATACAAAAAAAAAGAAAAAAAAAAAAGAAAAGAAAATGGATGGCGATCCCTATGGAGAGCAGCCCGAATTTCACACGGAGAAATCTGTAGTGACAAACAAAAAAAAGAAAAAAAAAAAAAAAAGAAGAAAAATACGAAAAGGCCACCGTTTCAGAACGTCTGCGAGAACGAAGACAGTTAATTGATATATGGCTTGGACATCTTGTTCAACTAATCCAGTCGGAGACCAGTCTCACGCGGTGTCCGCAATGACCACACAGCCATATTGA
>NC_134877.1:56021716-56026716 GCF_041734735.1 Babylonia areolata
CTTGTTGTTGTTTCTTTGAATAAACAAACGACAGAGGAGGATTACACATACGCATAGGATACACACACACACACACACACACACACACACACACACACACACACACACACACACACTAATATATAATATTAATATAAATGTGTGTATATATATATATATATATATATATATATATATATATATGCACATGTATATACATACAGTATATATATATATATATATATATATATATATATATATATATATATATATATATACATATATATATATATATAGAGAGAGAGAGAGAGAGAGAGAGAGAGAGGTGAGGAGGGGGATGGGGGTGAAACGTTAAACAGCGGAGGAGGCCGGGTAGATGAAGTTTGGGGTGGATGTATGAGGGGGGATGGGAGGGGGGGGGAGGGAGTGAGTGAGTTGGAAACGGGTGAGGGGGGGAAGCTGGGGAAGACCCATGGAGAGGAAAAGCTCGAGGGATGAAGCAGCACGTGAATGAAGAAGAGGAGAAGAAGGAGTTAAAATGTGGAGGCGAAGAACCGACATATGTAGCGGAAGGAAGAGAGGGGAGGGGGGGGGGGGGAGGGGTGATGGCGTGGGGGGGTGGGGGCCGGGGAAGTTGGGGTGGATGGATCAGAAAGGATAAACAAGACAGAGGGAGGGGGGGGGAGAAGAAGAGAAGAGGGTGCAGGTAGCGAGGAGGAGGAGGAGGAGGATGAAGCAGGAGACCTTGGAGATGATAACGAAAAGGGATGAGGCGGCGAAAGACTGAAAGCCATGTGGTCTTCGTTTTCTTTTGTTTTGTTTGTTTGTTTGTTTGTTTGCTGTTTTGTTCTTTTTGTTGTTGTTTGTTTGCGTCCGTTCTTCTTTTTTTCTTTTCTTTTCTTTTTCTTTTTTTTTAATAAGGCGGAGGGTTACAAAGTCTAAGTCTACCTGATAATCAATGATAAAAAAAATGATGATAATAATAAAGGAAAAAAAAAAAAAAAAAAAAGCAGCTGAAGAATGCAGTTCGGCTTTACGCTGTTTTGTAGCCATCTTGGTAATAATCCACCGCATCGCTCCAAGTGACAGGTCTCTCTCCGCGGAGATTATGTCACTCGGGCTTCGCTGCGGCATCTTGCTTAATCCTTTTCCTTCCCGAACCGCCTCTTGAAAACAACAACAACCAGCACCCACCTCCTCACTTCACCTCCCCCCCACCCCAACCTCCGCCCTCCTCTTTTTATATATATATATTAAGCAAATATAGGCTTGAAGGGGGATGTGGGAGTGTCGGGGGTTGGAGTGGGGACCTCGCAAACAACCAAAAGACATACGCCCACTCAAGACTATCCCCATCTCTGTTTCTCTGTCTCTCTCTGTCTGTCTGTCTCTATCTATCTGTCTCGCTCTGTGTCTCTCTGTCTCTGTCTCTGTCTCTCTCTCCTTGTGCTTGTGTGTGTATGTCTTTATCTCTGTTTGTCTGTCTGTCTGTCTGTCTCTCTCACTCGGAACAGCACCCACGCATACACTGAACATTAAAACCGAAATCTTAACAAAGGATGGAACGTTGATCAGAGACGTCAAGAGACATCAGAGGCCCTGCCATTAGCAGATCAACAGAGGAAATGACAAAAGCTGAGGATCCTCTTTCGCAGCGCCATTGCGGGCACGAAAAGAGAAAGACTAGCTAAACCGGAAGGGTAACACATTAATATCCGGTCTTTTATCGTTAAGAGCCTTGGCTACTGTTTGAAACAAGAGCGAAAGAAGGAGAGTATGATAGAGGGAGAGGAAGAGAGAAAGAAAGACTGAGAGAAGGGGGGGGGGGGAGAGAGAGAAGTTCCCCTTTGTATACATGGTGACATGAAACGGAAATAAAAGACTGTGTGAGGTTACTGAGGAATTGGTATGCTGCTGTTCGGTTTAGGGCTGATGTTTAAGCCTGGATTAGCGAGAAAGCAATGAACACCAAACATGTATGCCTTTTTCGGTGTTTTGGATACAACAATTATGTTTCTGAGATGTCTGAAATGCATTCTTTTCTTAGACGTCATAGTATTGTATGGAAAATGCTGTTTGTTTTTAGGTTTCGTGAATTTTTTTTTTCTACATTCATGGGCTGCATGTCCCACCTTCACACTCATCTACGTGTGGTCTTGTATGTGTATGACTGCTTTTCACGCCGCCATAAAGTCAGTCTGAACACTGACATTGAATATGGGATCATTAACCTGCGTATTGGGGGTTTTTAAGTTGTGCATACACACGAGAGCGAGAATGGAGAATATGAGGGGGGAGGGGGGAGGGGGCAGTGCCAGTTCTGCACAAATGTAGATCTGGAAGATCAGAAAAATCGCCACTTTTAATCCACCTGGCGCAGATGCCAAGACTGATCCCGGGGCCCTCAGACTGAGCGTTAAGCTCGCCCGTCGCAAAAGGACATGTCCCAATATTCCATTATTTTCACATATGTATCATTAACTAGACTACCCTGCACGGAGATGGGAGATAAGATCCATATGAATACACTGAAATTAAATTCTGATGCAAAATGGAATTGTTACGACAATGTTTCCTCGGCATTGAATTACTCCTGAATTCTGATTCCTTCAGCACATTCATCATCGCTCCTTCTCCTCCTCCTCCTCCACCACCACCACCACCACCACCTCCTCCTCCTCCTTCTTCTTCTTCTTATTTCTTCTTCCATTTCATCAACTGCTCCCATTCCTTCTTCTTTACAGAAACTGGTAATAAATGTATTGAATTCCACGACAGCCTTTTTGAACTGACCACAATACCTGAAAAAAATAAAACCCATGCATTTTGATAAGGTTCATGTAACAGTCCTTTATGCTTGCTCCTCTCTCTCTCTCCCCCCCCCCCCTCTCTCTCTCTCTCTCTCTCTCTCTCTCCATGACTGAAAACACCAATATCCATCTCGGAGCCATCTCTCCACCGCCGCCATCCTTCCAGTCACCACCACCACCTCCACCACCCCTCTCCTTCCTGTCTGGTCTGCAAACTTCACTGGCACCACCCACCCACCCACCCGCCCACCCTCCCTCTTTCCTCCACCCTAATAGATTGACTTAGAGGACGGAAGGGTGTGGGGTGGGGGAGGGGATTGAGGTTGTGTCGTTGTCCCTTGGAACAACACGGGCGATATGGTGGATTGGCCACCAGCACACCGGTGCAGCAGTCTATTCCTATTCGTACCCCCATTGGTTTGTTGCTGTTTTTCTGTTGTTGTTGTGTTGTTTTTTTACACCGGGTTCAAATCTGGCTAGCCTAGATTAAAACCCCTTCAGCGTCGGGAGAGAAACAGTAGAACGTGGTGTTTCTAAGTCATAAAACAGTATCCAAAACAATAATCCCCAAACTGAGAAAAATCGTATGGAGATATACCACTCTTGATAAACTGCGTGAAATTTTCAGCCTTCCAGAGTTATTTCCTTTTTTTTTTCTGATGACGTCATCAGTGATGTCACTATGCACGTACGTGATACGTATTGCGGCATTCAAGAGGTGTTAAACCTCTCGGGGTCTTTGTGGACTGGCTCGGAATAACCGACCACCCGGAGACAAACGGCAGCTACTCGGAAGTGACCCCCCCCCCTCCCCCCCTCCACTGGGATTTCACACCCACCCATCCACCCATCCCCGCCTCCAACGCCCAACCTCATCGCAACGGATACTTAATGATACCCGGGGGGAAATTTCGTCAAATTGCAGTCAATACAGGCTGTCAAAGTAGAATCCCCCAAGGTTTACCTCCGTTAAGTAATAGTGCAGAAGGAGGAATCTGGTGGTGGTGGTGGTGGTGGTGGTGTGTGTCGGGAGGGAGGCGGGGGTGGGGGGGGGGTGAGGGGGTCAATAAAAGCTAGTTCAGCATGACCCCGCTTTTTTTTTTTCAATAGTTTTATCAAACGTGTTGAACAGGGGTGGGATAGGGGGCGGGGGTCGGGGGGCTCGGGGGTGGGGGTGGGGGGTAATTTCCCGTCTCGATCTTGACCACCCACAAATCAATGACCTCTTGGATCATTCGAGGCGAGCACAGATTGACCCCCGGGGTAATCCGTACCTGGGGGGGTGGGGGTGCAGTTTGAGGCTGTTACACCGGGAGGAGGAGGAGGGAGCAGGAGGAGGAGGAGTAGGAAGACGAAGAGACAGGGATTTTCGGAGACCTGCTTCTGTCATCTGAGGAGCAGCCACGGATCTTGTAGGTTGGACGGACATGTTTGATCCCCTGGCAGATTTATGCATTGCTATATCCTTTCCTTCGGCCCCCTGCTGCAGTATTTTCCTGCACCCTTCCCTCCGCAACAACAAGCCAATGGCATCTTTTTTTCTTTGTTTTCTTTTTTTAAATATTTATTTATCTATTCATTTATTTATTTAATTCCCTGTGATTGTGTCTGTCAGTCTCTGCGTTTGTCCATGTCTGTACCTCTCATTATTTTGTGTTTGTTGTTGCCTCTGTCTGTCTGCCTGTCTCTCTGTCTTTGTCTCTCTCATCTCTCTCTCTCTCTCTCTCTCTCCCTCTCTCTCCCTCTCTCTTCAGAAAAATGCTTTTAAAGATGAAAATTATGGATTTATTTTCTTTTTTCTTTCTTTTCCCGGGCTTTATTGGTTCGACCATAGGTTGTTTGTTTTTTTTTTGTATATAAATTACACAATCAACTCAAAAACGAGACAATACCCGGCATTCCATAACTATGTCGGTCGGTCGGTCAGTCTCTCTCTCTCTCTCTCTCTCTCTCTCTCTCTCTCCCTCTCTCTCTCTCCCTCTCTCTCTCTCCCTCTCTCTCTTTCCCCCTCTCTCTCCGTCTCTCTCTCTCCCTCTCTCCCTCCCTCTCCCCTCTCTCTCTCTCCCTCTCTATCACTCTGTCTCCCCCCTCTCTCTCACTTTCTCTCTCCGTCTCTCTCTCCCTCCCCCTCTCTCTCTGTCCCTTCTCTCTCTCTCTCTCCCTCTCTCCCTCTCTCTCTCCCCTCCCCCCTCTCTCTGTCTTTTCAAAATG
>NC_134877.1:56031716-56039216 GCF_041734735.1 Babylonia areolata
ACACACACACACACACTTATTCAGACATTGAGCATTTTACGTGTATGACCGTCTCGTACATTTACTCCGCCCTCTAGTCAACCATCCTCCGTTTTCGGAGGACGGGGCATGGGGGGGTGCATGCTTGGTATGTTCTTGTTTCCATAACCTACCGGACCGTGACATGGTTTACAGGATCTTTAAAGTTCGTATTTTGATCTTCTGCGTGCGTATACACACGAAGGGGGTTCAGACACTAACAGGTCTGCACGTATGTTGACCTGGGATACTCAGAAAATGAATGTTGTCAAGACTACAAAAATATGCTCGGGAAATGAAAGTTGTCAAGATACCTTGGTATCTTTGAAACATTTCACGTTGAAAGGTGGGTGAACAGAAGGACAACAGACAGACAGACAGACAGACAGACAAACTGGTAGGTGAATGGATCTGTGTATGGCTGAATGAGTGGATAAGTGGATCATTACGCTTGTTAAACTACTCACAGGGTGTCCTGGGTTATTGCTCCTGACTAAAGACATTCCGCTTTTTACGAGTGAAGAACAGAAAGAATGAAGTGCATTCGCCCACTCCGTCGTCTCGACAGCTAACGTCTCGTTGATGTAGACCTGCTCTATCCATTGAGCATCTGCAACGAATGAACTGGTCGATCGATAGCAGAGCCCTTCATTTGGCCCACGAAATGGCCCTACTTGGAACTGGCCGACTTTTCGCGTTCCTTGATCTTTGAAACGGTGAAACCTGTGATCTAGATGACAGGTAAGATGATGTCCTTGATGGCAGCTGATCTATATCACACCATGATAATTCTTATTTTTTTGCGGTTGTTGTTGTTGCTGTTGTTGTTTGTTTGTTTTGATTTAAGGAGTATGGTCGAACCTACGCAAACATGTATTGTCTAAAAGGACAATGATTTTAAGATAGGTTTGCTTGGTACGGTTTTTGTTTGTTTTGTGTGTGTATATATATATATGCTTTTTTATGTTATATATTTTTTTGTTATATATATATATATATATATATGTGTGTGTGTGTGTGTGTGTGTGCGATTTTGACGTCGGAAAATCATTTATAAGATGATCTTGTTTTTAGCAACAGCTCAAAAGGTATTGGTATCGTTCCCTTCTGTTGCTTCGAAATCCCCCCAAAAATTGTATTGTGGATGGACAGGTGCACCAGTGGACGGAGAGGCGGAAGGACGAATGGGTGGCTGGCTGTATGAACAGGGGAACAAATCTTTATGCTGACTATCATGTTCGCTACTAGAAGTACCCACACGGTACCCTGCTGTATTGATTTTAATTAACAACGTTCTGTATCTTCTATTTAAGAGGGAGGAAGAAATTCCCGAAGCGATATTCACAACTCCATGACAATTCATTCCCTCCTACATTCAATATCCATTCACACGACGGTTAATTTGTCAAAGAAGATAACATAATCTGCACCATCTATTGACTCATTTCAGCCATTTAATGGATCCACAGCAGAGCCGTTCTGGCAGCCTACGAAATGACCATGTTTGGGCATTGGTCGGATTCAGCTTCAGTTTCAGTTTCAGAGAAGTGTCAAAGCGTGCAGGCTGATCCATATACGGTGCACCACATCTGTTTAAAAAAAAAAAGAAGAAAAAAAGAAAGAAAAAAGAGCAGACGCCTGTGGGTAATGGCTCAGTCCAATGGCTATGATGATGGTGGTGGTGACTGGTCAGGTTTCTGATATTGCTCTTTACCCTTTGTTTTCTTGGAAGGAAAGCTGACGGTTGGCACACACTAATCGATGTTAGCTGAAAAGGCGTGTGACTTGCACAAAGGTTTGCATGGGTCTTTTTCTCTCCCCATTTTACAGTATGTCGGTTGGAAGCCATTTATAAGACATCTTTTGTTTTTGTTTGTTTGTGTCAATAATTTGCAAAGACGTAGATGCCGTTTGTTTCTATCGGGTTGAAACACCAGTGGAGACTGCTTTTAGCAGGTATCAATAGATGGATGGACAGACGGACAGATGAATGGATGCGCGTGTGGCTTGTTGAATAAATGAACGAATCATCACGTTTGCTAAATCCCATATACTGTCCCCTGGTCTTCTATTTTTGAACAGCAGCATCTTGTCTCTGCAAGTAGAGACACTCTATCCGATAAAACTACGTGGCGATTTTCGCCTGCCGTGTTCGATCCACTTACACTTCTCGGAGATATCTTCCCCGTCATTTGACCTGTTGAGTGATTTAAAGTACCCATAGCAAAACCTACAGTTTGACCCACGTGCTAGCAGTTAACGAATCCTATGCCTACGAAATGCCCCTATTTGGGTAATGACCGGTTTCTGTACTTGCTCGAGTTTTTTTAAACAGCAAAATGTGGGCTGAGGGTTATGTGGCTCAGCGTAATGGCCGTTGTGGTGGTTAATGGTAATACTGCAACAACCCACTGGTACAACTCTATTTGTTTGTTGGAAGAAGGATTGATAAGACATTGTCACTTTGACGTCGGTTTGCGTGGTTGTTTTTTTGTTTTGTTTTGCTTTTTTTTCCCCCACTTTACAGTATGTCATTTTGGAGCCATTCATAGGAGAATCGTTTCGTTGTTTGTTTCTGACAACCATTGACAAAAGTGTTGGTGCCAATCCTTTCTATCGTGTTGAAGCACCGATGAAGACTGCTCTATGCAGGCATGAATGATGATGATGATGATGATGGTATTTATATAGCGCTGATTCTTGTGCACAGACATATCTAAGCGCTTTCACACCAGTCATTCACAAGCATGCATAACTCTAAAACTGAAGAAACTGAAGACAAGGAAGAGGTAGGGGAGGGAGGCTATCTTGTGAAGAGGTGGGTTTTAAGGCCAGACTTGAAAGAACTGAGTACGGAGACCTGACGAAGCAAAAAAGGAAGTTCATTCCAATATGAATGAAGGGATGGAGTGACGATAAGAAGAATGGACAGGCAGCTAGATGAGTGGATACGTGTATGGCTGCTTGATAAACGAACGTATCATTCATTACGCAACCTATATCGCCCCAAATGCCCCACTGGTTTTCTCTTTTTAACTCTCTCCATACGAACGGCGCAAGAGACGACGTTAACAGCGTTTCACCCCAGTTACCATCATCAAAATATTGCAAGCGGAATGCTCTTATACTGAAGAGGTGAATGTTGACAAAGAATACGACAATTCTGACGACGGAAGCTAAAGGTTGGGTCATTCAGACACACACTGGACATCCGAGGGGTCTGTGTAGAGGAGAAGAGAGGACTGGCCGTACTGAGTGAGTTATTTAGCATTATTCTGTCTCTACAAGTAATACATATTTTGACCAGTATAGCTAGATTGGCGATTTTCGCCTGCTGCATTCGATCCGTTCATACCGACTCTATGGTCTAACTTGTCGCGGAGATGTGTCCTGCTCATTGGTCATTGGCAGCGATTTATTGGATCCATCACAGAGCTGTACATTAAGGACCACATTAACGAGAGTGGCGCTGATGTTCGTGCCCGACAAATGACCATATTTGGGGCATTGGCCGATTTCTGTACAACCTTTACGTTTTGAAACAATAAAATGTTTGAACTGGATTTTGAGTAAGATTTGTAGTTGTAGTTGCAACTGATGGCTATTATAACGTTGCGGTGCCTTTTTTTGTTTTCTTGGGGAAAGGCTCTATGCTTGGCTTTGTACACATTAATGATATTTGTTGGAAAAGGTAACGACTGTAATATCGGTTGGTTGGTTTTGGTTTCCATTACATCGTTAGGACACAATGATGTAAACAACTCGTCTCAATGATAATAGCAATAACAGTGTCATTTATGGATATTCCTTTCCATCACTTTTCAAACTCCCATAGACATGACGTCATGGATGGATGAACAGTTTGCGCAGATGGGTGAACACACACACACACACACACACACACACACACAGAGAGAGAGAGAGAGAGAGAGAGAGAGAGAGAAACACACACACAAGCACACACACACACACACACACACACACACACACACACACACACACACACACACATACACACACACACACACACACACACACACAAGCACACACACATACACACACACACACACACACATACACACAGACAGAGAAACACACACACACACACACACACACACACACACACACACACACACACACACACACACACACACACACACACACACACACATGGACTGGCAGATGAACGAATGGACAGGGGATGGATGACTGTGTGTATAGCTGGACGAATGAGAATGGGCGAATCACTACGCTAGCTAAATTACCCTGACGATACCTGGTCGGCTACTTTTGATGAGCAAAATCCCGTAACCCCCCCCCGCCCCCCCCACCCCCACCCCCACCCTACCCCCCTCTTTCTCCCCTCCTCCCATTATAAAGTGTGATCCGGTCAATACAACCACCTGGCGATGTTCGAGCCCCCCATCCTACCCAAGCATTCGATGCTCTCCCACCAACATGAGGAGGCTAACTGATGGGGGATATCTATTCCTTGCATTGATCTACAGCAGCGAATTAACGGTGTCGGCAGTAAAGTCGACATTAACGAGCGAGTCAACGAGCGAGCGAATGAGAGAGAGGGGTTGCGATGTGGGGGATGGGGGGGGGGGAGGGTTATGGTGGTTAACGGAATGACCCTAGTTCGGTCTTGGCCGATTTTTATGCCCGCCTTCGACTTCTAGAAACAGTAAACGTGTAAAGTGATTTCACTGGTTGTGGGTTGTGGGTTGTAATCCATGTCAGCGTTCGGTGGGTTACAGAAACAAGAAAATAACCAGTTGCACACCCCCGAAAGCGGAGTATGGCTGCCTACATGGCGGGGTAAAAACGGTCATACACGTAAAAGCCCACTTGTGTACATACGAGTGAACGAACGTGTGAGTTGCAGCCCACGAACGAAGAAAAAGTTGGCTGTTAGCTGTCTGTGTTGGGCATAAAACGGAGTCATCGTTTTTTGTTTTCTTTCTTTCTCTGTAACTTCATATGATTAGGAAGTGATTTGATAGACAATTATTTATTTTGTTGTTGCTGCTGCTGCTGCTTTTCCTGTCAGCCATTTTCGAGTATCGATGTCATTATTTCCCATCGTTCTGAAATACCTCCTATGAAAATTACTGTAAAGAGCTTTGGGTCTTGAATCTTTTTTCTTTCTTTTTTCTTTTACTTTTTCTCTCTTTTTTTTTTTTTTTTTTTTGAATCATCAACGTTTCAGAAATAAATAGAATAATAAACAGAAAAGAAAAAAATTAATACAAAAAGAGGAGAGGTTTATTTTCTATATAATTAAGCACAAAAAAATATATTATTCGGATTGTGCACGTCGGTAGTGCGCGCATTATATTAGTCTGGTGAGTCTGAATAGATGGATATGTGCGACAGACAGACAGACAGACAGACAGACAGATTTAAATGAGACACAGAGACAGCGAGTGAGCACGTACACCCGTGACTTTTTGTCTGACGAGGTAAAAGAAAAAAACCAACAACCCAAAAAACACAACGAAGGGTATAGAAAGGAAAAGAAAAATGACATGAAAAAAAAGAAAAAAAAAAAAAAAGCACCGCCAAATCAGGCCTGATCCAGGATCAGAGGGTTCACCTCCAGAACCTACTTCTTCACAGCATCAGCAGCACGGCACATTACAAGCTCTTCTCTCTGTCTGTTTGGCTGTCTGTCTGCCTGTCTGTCTGTCTGCCCGTCTGTCTGCCTGTCTGTTTTGGCTGTCTGTCTGCCCGTCTGTCTGCCTGTCTGTTTGGCTGTCTGCCTGTCTGTCTGTTTGGCTGTCTGCCTGTCTGTCTGTTTGGTTGTCTGTCTGCCTGTCTGTTTGCCTGTCTGACTGCCTGTCTGTTTGCCTGTCTGTTTGCCTGTCTGCCTGCCTGTCTGTTTGGCTGTCTGCCTGTCTGTCTGTTTGGCTGTCTGCCTGGCTGTCTGACTGGCTGTCTGCCTGTCTGTTGGGCTGTCTGCCTGCCTGTCTGTTTGGCTGCCTGCCTGCCTGTCTGTTTGGTTGTCTGCCTGCCTGTCTGTTTGGCTGTCTGCCTGCCAGTCTGTTTGCCTGTCTGCCTGGCTGTCTGACTGGCTGGCTGCCTGCCTGTCTGTTTGCCTGTCTGCCTGCCTGTCTGTTTGCCTGTCTGCCTGGCTGTCTGACTGGCTGGCTGCCTGCCTGTCTGTTTGCCTGTCTGACTGCCTGTCTGTTTGGCTGTCTGACTGCCTGTCTGTTTGCCTGTCTGTTAGATTGCTGGCTGGCTGCCTGGCTGGGTTCCTGTTTGTGTCTGTCTCTCTGTGCATGAGGTCATCAGCAGCGCGATAGATCACGTGAATCTTCTCTGTGTTGTGTCTGTTTGTGTGTCTGTAGGCATCAGAATCACAATGTATCGCCTGCTTTCTCTGTTTGTCTTTCTTTCTTTTTTTTTTTAGTCTGTCTCTGTGTTTTTTTTGTTTTTTGTTTGTTTGTATTTTTGTATTTCTTTTCATCACAACAGATTTATCTGTGTGAAATTCGGGCTGCTCTCCCCAGGGAGAGCGCGTCGCTATACTACAGCGCCACCCATTTTTTTAAATTTTATTTTTCCTGTGTGCAGTTTTATTTGTTTTTCCTATTGACGTGGATTTTTCTACAGAATTTTGCCAGGAACAACCCTTTTGTTGCCGTGGGTTCTTTTACGTGCGCTAAGTGCGTGCTGCACACGCGACCTCGGTTTATCGTCTCATCCGAATGACTAGCGTCCAGACCACCACTCAAGGTCTAGTGGAGGGGGAGAAAATATCGGCGGCTGAGCCGTGGTTCGAACCAGCGCGCTCAGATTCTCTCGCTTCCTAGGCGGACGCGTTACCTCTAGGCCATCACTCCACTATATGTTTCTGTAGGTATCAGCTTCACACTGGTTCACGTGTTCTTTTTTGTCTACCTGGCTGGCTGACTGAATAGAACGGAATGTTTTATTGTCACACAATAAAACATAAACATGTCATGAAAAGAAACATTCGTGAACAAATTTCGCCAGTCCTTGGCTGTTAATTCTTTTAGTGTCTGTCTGCGTCTGTCTGACTGTATCAGTAGGCGGCTCACTGGTTTACATTTTCTTTTGACTGTCTGTCTCTCTGTCTGTCTGCATGGCTGGCTGTCTGGCTGTTTGTGTCTCTCTGTGTCTGTCAGCTTCAACAGCACAGTGTATTGCCTGCTGCTCTCTGTGGCTGGATGTCTGTGTCTGTCTGTCTCCCTATGTCGGTAGATTTCAACAGCACAATGTATTGCTTGCTGCATTCTCTGTATGTCTGTGTCTGTAGGCTTCAACAGCACATTGTGTTGCCTGCTGCTGTCTGTGGCTGGATGTCTGTGTCTGTCTGTCTCTCTGTGTCTGTAGACTTCGGCAGCACAGTGTATTGCCTGTTGGTCTCTGTGGCTGGATGTCTGTGTCTGTCTGTCTCTGTCTGTAGACTTCAGCAGCACAGTGTATTGCCTGTTGGTCTCTGTGGATGTCTGT
>NC_134877.1:56051716-56056716 GCF_041734735.1 Babylonia areolata
TAAGTGCATGCTGCACACGGGACCTCGGTTTATCGTCTCATCCGAATGACTAGCGTCCAGACCACCACTCAAGGTCTAGTGGAGGGGGAGAAAATTATCGGCGGCCGAGCCGTGATTCGAACCAGCGAGCTCAGATTCTCTCGCTTCCTAGGCGGACGCGTTACCTCTAGGGCATCACTCCACCACCAAGACACCACCAGTAGTGCCCCAACAACGACATCAGTGTCTTCACTGGTGGGTGCCCCCACAACGACATCAATGTCTTCAGTGGTGCCCCCACAACGACATCATGTCTTCAATGGTGCCCCCACAACGACATCAATGTCTTCAATGGTGCCCCCACAACGACATCAATGTCTTCAATGGTGCCCCCACAACGCAATCATGTCTTCAATGGTGCCCCCACAACGACATCAATGTCTTCAATGGTGCCCCCACAACGACATCAGTGTCTTCACTGGTGGGTGCCCCCAAAGCGACATCAATGTCTTCACTAGTGCCCCTACAAATACATCAATGTCTTCAATGGTGCCCCCACAACGACATCAGTGTCTTCAATGGTGCCTCTACAACGACATCAATGTCTTCAATGGTGCCCCCACAACGACAGCAAATGTCAAGGGATGGGTGACAGGTGACAGTTAGCATGTGAATTAAGCTAGGGGTGGCAGGTGTCTGTTTTGACAAATTGAAAATTACCCATGCGAGACTGCAATGGCCCCCGGGATTATTTTTGCCCACCAAAATTTGACCCCGGGGCAAAAAGCAAAAACAAACAAACAAACAAAAAGAACACATCAAAAAACGAGGGTACTGTTACGCTGCAACACCGGGCTGCAACGCTCACGTTCACATGCATCTAGGAGTGAGCTTTCACCCATGTGGCAGTTTCTATATCTCCATTAAGGCAGCCATACACGTGTTCGGGGATGGAACTTAGGTTTCTAGTTCGTTTCCCCTTTTAAGCAAGAGACAGTTAGCCCAGCATAGAACATAAAAGTAAACGAAAGAAAGTAGAAAACACAAAGAATGAATGAATGAAATGGGGAAAAGAAGAGAGGAAAGAAAGGAAGAAAGCAACAAAAAAAAAAAAAAAAAAAAAAGATACAAAGATGAGGTGAAGAAAGAATTCCAAACTGGAGGAGACGGTATACCATTCATTGCGTTCTTTCTTTTTAAGGAGGAAAGGAGAAAGAAAAAAACAAACAAAACCGAACAGAAAAAAAAGAATAAAAGGAAGGAAGGAAGGAAGAAAGAAAGAAAATCTCTACAAAAAAAAGAAAGCAGACATTTTTTTTTTTAACAAACATCAGAAAAACTTAGACACTTAAAAACAAACACTCAAACAAAAAGAAGAGAAGGTAATGATTTATATATATATATATGTATATATATATATATATATATATATATATATATATATATATATATATAAAGAGTTACACACACACACACACACACACACACACACACACACACACACACACACACACACACACACACACACAGACGCGCTGTTTTTCAATATATTGAGAACTGAAAAGACAGATGGACTGAGGCACACAAAAAAGGACAATAAAAGCAAACAAGCAAGAAAGAAAGAAAGAAAGAAAGAAAGAAAGAAAATGGTTGCTTTGCCCCTTGAAATATGCACGCAGAAAGAAGTATTGATGATCCATTAATTTCCATTCTTTGTTGAAAGACAGCAACAAGAGCACAAAAAAAGGCTGGGGGGAGGGGGTGGGGGGGACGGGGGAGGTGCAAAAACAACAACAACAACAACAAAATGGATACGGTAGTTCAGCGCTCAGAGTACTGGACATTGTGTTCTACGGGTTGTGATGTCCACGGCTTTAGACATTGAAGCACCAGGTAGGTTTCAGGTGAAGATTTTATTTTTTTCTGTCTCCCAGAGAAATACAATATTTGCACACCTGCTACTACGAGTAATGACCTAGGTTTATGTTTGTTTGTTTGTTTTGCTTTTCTCGAACGCAAGAAAATCAAACAGGCTCGTTGTAAAGATCACTCGATCAATGTCAGCGTTTGGTAGTTCATAGAAAGACGAATGCATTCAGCATAGTCTATAATCAGAGGATGTCTGCACTTTAAAGAGTACAAAACGCGATACGCACAAACACCCTGTGTCGTTGTTGAAATCAGAGAGGCTGTAAAGTCACAGCCCGAAAACAGGAATGAAGAAGAGGAGATGAAAGAAAGAAAGAAAGAAAAAAAGAAAGAAAGAGACGACGAAGGCAGGAAGGGGGGGGGGTATAACCTTAGAAAGGTACAAATATATTTTGTATATTTTTCTTTCTTAGTTTCTTAATTTCCAATTTTGATGACACACGGATAATTAATTGACACAAATACACATTCAAGAAAAGAAAAGGGGGTCGAAAACGAAACACGAAAAATACACTAAAATGAAAGGAAACCAAGCAACGAAAAATTACGAAAACTACTAAACAAGAAAATAATTGATGGAAAAAAAGAAACACACACTGACTAAACTAATTATATCGTACACACACACACACACACACACACACACACACACACACACACACACACACATATATATATATATATATATATATATGTGATAACCCTCCTTGCCTCCACCCCCTACCTCCCCCGCCCAACACACAAATATAGATCTCTCAACAGACACTCACACACAGAAGGCTGAATGAATCCGTGCCCTCTCTGCTTTCTGGCGCCAACACCAAAGTGTGGAACACTGCTGGATTTCTGTTTCTTTGTTTGTTTGTATGTAATGTTTGTTTGTTTGCTTGCTTGTTTGCTTGTTGGTTTGTTTGTGTTTTACAAGAGTTCGAGAAAAGATAGAGGAAAAGAAAGAATTTAAGAAAGGAAAGCAGGAAGGAAGAAGTAAAAAAAAAAAGAAGAAGAAAAAGAAGAAGAAAAAAATAAGAGAATGAAGGAAAGAAGGTAAAGGAAGAATAAAGAACAAAAGACAGAAAGAGAAAAGGCCAAAGAAAAATGGAAAGAAAGAAAAAAAACCAAAAAAACAAACAGGAAGTAAACAGAAATAAAGAAAGACTACTTAAAGCAAACAGAAAGAAAGGGAGAAAAGAAATGAACAACAGAAAAAAAGAAAGAAAGGAAGAAAGGAAGAAAGAAAGAAAGAACAAAATAGAAAAGAAAGAAAGGTGTTCATCTATTCTTTTCACTTCAATGCACGCGTTTGACAGGGTGGTTTGGTCTCAGAGTGATTTATGTGACCCCCCCCAAAAAAAAAAAAAAACAAAAAAAAACAACAAAAAACGATGCTATTTTAAGTTCACAAAATCATAAAGAAAAATAGCAAAAAATATAAGAAAAGGGTGGAAGACAGACAGATAGAAAAAAAGAAAGAAAAACCCCAAAAAACCCAGACAAATTAACAAAGACGGTGGAAAGAAACCAACGGCTCAACACACAAACCAACCAACCAAAAGAGAGAGGAGGGGAAAACATTAACAAAACGAAAGAATTAATGAATGAATTTACCCCCGAAAACGGAATATGGATGCCTGCATGGCGGGGTGAAAACGGTCATACACGTGTACATAGTTACGAGTGAACGTGGGAGTTGCAGTCCACGAACGAAGAAGAAGAAGAAGAAGAAGAAGAAGAAGAAGAAGAAGAAGAAGAAGAATAAACTTAAATACCAGACCGACTTGCAGATAATGACTAATGGCGTGCTCTGATCATCTGTGACGGAGTTCCAGACCTGTCAGTGCCAGACACACAGGTGAGGTGAACACGTGCTGCTTCCGGCATGAAGGGGGCAGGGGGTGGAGTAGAAGGAGGATGAATAAAATGGGAAGGAGGAGAATGAGAAGGAGGAGGGGAAAGAATAAAAGAGAAGTTGCAAGAGGCGGAGAAGAAAAGAGAAGGAGGATCAGGAAGGAGGAGAAGAAGAAGGAGGAAGGAGAGGAGGAGGGAGAGGAGGAGGAGTGGGGAGAGGAGGAGGGGGAGGAGGAAGAGAATGAGAAGGAGGAGAAAAAGGAAGGAAAAAGATGATAGAAGTTGCAAGAGGCGGAGAGGAAGGAGGAGAAGGAGGATCGGGAAGGAGAAGGAGAAGAAGGGAGAGGAGAAGGAGGAGGAGAGAGGGAAGGAGGACGAGGAGAAGGACAAGAAGAGGAAAAAGGGATGAGAAGGAGGAGGCAAAGAAGAGAGAGGAGAAGGGGATCGGCAAGGTGTAGGAGAAAGAGGACGAGGAGGAGAAGAAGGAGAAGGGAGAGGAGTAGCTGAAAGAGAAAGGAGGAGGAGAGAAATTAAAGTTGGAGGAGGCGGAGAAGAAAGAGGTGAAGGTGAAGGGGATCAGGAACGCGTAGGAGTAAACACAAAATAAATAAATAAATAAATAAAGAGGAGAAGGGGCGGAGATGAAGGACAGGGAGAGAAGATGGGGAGGGAGGAAGCGGAGGAGAAAGAGAAGAAGGAGGAGGAGAGAGGGAAGGAGGGGGAGAAGGTGGAGAGGGAAGAAGTCAAGGAGAAAGAGAAGGAGGAGAAGAAAGAGGGGGAATTTGGAAGAGGTTGGAGAAGAAACAGGAGGAGGAGAAGGGGAAGGAGAGCAAGGAGAGGGAGAAGAAGAAAGAGGTGACGAAGGAGGAGGAGAAGAACGAGAGAAGAAGGAGGGGTAAAAGGATTAGAAGGAGAAGGAGGGGATGGAGGAGGAGGAGGAGGAAGAGAAGGACAAGGAGAAGGAGGAGAAGGAGAGAAGAAGGAGGGGTAAAAGGATTAGAAGGAGGGGATGGAGGAGGAGGAGGAAGAGAAGGGGGAGGTGGAGAAGGAGAGAAAGAAGGAGGGTAAAAGGATTAGAAGGAGGGGTGGAGGAGGACGAGGAGGAAGAGAAGGACAAGGAGAAGGAGGAGGAAGTTGGAGGAGGCGGAGAAGAAAGAGGTGAAGCTGAAGGGGATCAGGAACGCGTAGGAGTAAAAGAAGAGGAGAAGGGGCGGAGATGAAGGAGGGGATTGACGATGGAGAGGAAG
>NC_134877.1:56061716-56064216 GCF_041734735.1 Babylonia areolata
TCTCTCCAGTACAACTTTCATACAACAAACGACAAACCGCTGTATGGTGTTGACTGATAACACAGACAGCGACATTGCTTCACGAAGGTTAACAAACTTGACATCAGAAACAGGGTCAAACAAAATTAATAACTTGAAGGGTCTTGATAACGAAAGAATCCAGGATTGTGAAACAGATCGTATAGCACAACATACCCCTCCCCCCCCCCCCTTTTCTCTCTCTCTCTCTGTCACACACACACACACACACACACACACACACACACACACACCATGCACACGCGCGTGCACACACAGACACAGACTCACAAAAACACACACAGACACTGATCTCGTCGTAAGTCAACAACAAAAACGTTTTTCGTGAAAATCGGTTTTTCATGATATGATGTTAAGAAAGGAGATTTTTGTCAGGATCAATCCTCATTGCTTTTGTGTGAAAGATTTTTTACCGCAGTGTTTCAAATAATATACTATAATTTGGACATAATGATGCACTTACACGCATACATACTTACATGTAATAGAAAGTATATCAAAACAGAAGCGAATGTCATGTCATGTCATGTCATGTCATGCAATGTCATGCCGCCCCCATGGAACAGAGAGTTCGAAATTCGATCAAGCCCACTTGAAATTTCGTCTTATCCGTGTGTGTTTGTTTACAAAGTCATAGAATAACTGCAACCAGACGATCATAATTATGTTCGTGAAATGATATTTGCCTAGCTAGGCAACAGATATTTCGCCAAGAATGTCAAATTTTCGTGATAAGATTGAAGTCCAGACACAGTGTAAACAGGCGTTCGTGGAGACAAGGACGGTGTTGCGTTTTGGAATCAACACCATCAGAGCGCTGTCCCCAGGGGACTTTTTGATGACTTGGTTTAAACAAACTCCATTTGTTCAAGGTACATTGCGTGTAGTGTAGTGTGGTCCCGTCCTTGTCTCCACGAACGCCTGTTTACACTGTGTCTTAGTGCTGCAGCCTTGTGGGCTAGTTGGCCTTTGGGAACCATCCCAACGCCGACTGTCCTAAAACCCTCTTGGCCGAGAGAGTGGGGATGTACTTGGGCAAGACACTCTCCACTGTAATCAAATTCTAGACCAAATAGTCGGAACAGCAGTTGCCTCCTCTGCTGTTGTGATGGTCATAGTCGGACACGACTGACTATCATATAGTGTGGTGTAGTGTAGTGTGGTCTGGTCTGGTCTGCTCTAGTCAAGTTGTAGTATGGATGAATGAATGAATGAATGAATGATGACATGGATATTTATATAGCGCCTATCCTCGGTCGGAGACCAAGCTCAAAGCGCTTTACAAACACGGGGTCATTTGGACAACAGGCTGCCTACCTGGGTAGAGCCGACTGACAGCTGTCATTGGGCGCTGATCATTCGTTTCCTTTATCATTCAATCAGATTTCAGGCACGCACACATACACACTCAGTCAGACATGAAGCATTTTACGTGTATGACCGTTTTGTTTATCAACTCAGCCATGTAGGCAACCATTCTTCGTTTTCGGGGAGGAGGGTGCATACTGGGCATGTTCTTGTTTCCATAACCCACGGAACGCTGACGTAGATTACAGGATCTTTAACGTGCGTATTTGATCTTCTGCGTGCGTATACGCACGAAGGGGGTTCAGGCACAAACAGATCTGCACATAATTATGTTGACCCGGGAAAAATCTCCACCATTCACCCACCGTTACCAAGGTCGAACTCAGGACCCTTAGATTGAAAGTCCAACGCTTTAACCTCTCGGCTATTGCTTAGTGCAGTGTAGTTCAGTGTAGCATAGTGTAGTGTAGGGTAGTGTAGCCTAGTCTAGTCTATGCTTTGTATGGTCTGGTGCAGTGCAGTGCTGTGTAGCATTACATTTGTGTCGTCCTACAGTATTGCTTCATGGGTTACATTGCGTTACACTGTGTTGTGTTGCATAGCATAGCATAGCATCGCATTGTGTAACATTGTGTTGTGTTGTATTCTGCTTGCTTGTGTTGTGTTGCCTTGTGTGTTTTTTTTTATATATGTGATAATTAACCGATAGTAAAGAGTGGTAACTCTCTCCATTCACAAGGTACACAACTTCAAGTCAGGGCTCTTTGTTAATTTCCTGTTAATTAACCGCTTTGTGAAGAAAACATCACTGACTGAAATAAAATGAATCATCAACAGTCCGACCTTACACATAATAAGCCACTCATAACACATTATCAAACACAAAAACAATATTCCTTGGGGGATAAAATTGATGTGGTATACGTTTTAGGCCCCATCACCGGCAGGGATAATAAATAGCACGATAACGATGATTCCAACGCCACTTGTTGACCAACTTCAGGGGGTACGGGATCACGCTGGGAACATGTTGCCGGCTGTTGTGTTCTTCAGTCTGATTCTCCTTGGGGCTGCAGATGCCAGAACCACGGAGGAATGGAAATCCAGGATCATCTACCAGGTAAAGGAAGCGAGGGAAGGAGGTGCTATGTGG
>NC_134877.1:56069216-56076716 GCF_041734735.1 Babylonia areolata
ATACAAACGTACATGCATACATACATGCATACATACATACATACATGCATACATACATACATACATACATACATACATGCATGCATGCATGCATGCATACATACATACATACATACATACATACATACATACGTACGTACATGCATACATACATACATACATACATGCATACAAACATACATACATACATACATACATACATACATACATACATACATACATACATACGTACATGCATGCATACATACATTTGTATTTGCATTTGTATTTGTATATCTTTTTATCACAACAGAATTCTCTGTGTGAAATTCGGGCTGCTCTCCCCAGGGAGAGCGCGTCGCTACACAACAGCGCCACTCATTTTTGGGGTATTTTTTCCTGCGTGCAGTTTTATTTGTTTTTCCCAACGAAGTGGATTTTTCTACAGAATTTTGCCAGGAACAACCCTTTTGTTGCCGTGGGTTCTTTTACCTGCGCTAAGTGCATGCTGCACACGGGACCTCGGTTTATCGTCTCATCCGAATGACTAGCGTCCAGACTACCACTCAAGGTCTAGTGGAGGGGGAGAAAATATCGGCGGCTGAGCCGTGATTCGAACCATTGTGCTCAGATTCTCTCGCTTCCTAGGTGGACACGTTATCTCCAGGCCATTACTCCACTACATACATACATACATGCATACATACATACATACATACATATATCGTTTACACATACCATACAAACATAGAGTGATGTTTAAAAAAAAAATTCACACAAACACACAAATACGTGCTCACCTTGGATGTTTCTAACACTTTCTTCTCCATCGCTATCACCATCATCACCATTATCATCATCATCACCAACGGCAGCAGCAGCAGCAGCATTAGAAGCATCAACATTGTCTTCCTCACAAGCATTCTCATCATTGTCATTGTCTTCGTTATCATCGTCATCATTGTCATTGTCATTATAATTGTCGTCGTTGTCGTCGTTGTCGTCGTTTTCGTCGGTGTCGTCGTTAGTTTTGTCGTCGTCGTCGTCATCATTATTATAATCACTGAGGCGTTGACCTACATAGATGTAATTTCCACGATTTTGAACATCATCCTCAGGCATTTAGTATTGCTGTTGTTATTAACTTCACCGTCAATAACAACATCATCATCATCATATCATCTAATGATTATTATCGTCAGCATCATCATGAGTATTGATGTGTTTCAGAATGTATCACAGACAGAGAGAGACAGACAGGAGGGGTGGGGGTGGGGTGGGGGTGGGGGACATCAAGAGAGGAGGAGACAGAGAAACAGATAACAGTCTTATTCTTTTTAATTCTGCATAAAAGTGGGGAAAATGTTAGGATTTCCCCCCTTTTTTTTAAAAATCAGAAACACTGACGAAAACAGGGGTTTTTGTTTTATTACCATACCCCCTTTTTGGTTAAATATACTGTACCATGTCAAATTAATGTCAACGACAGCAAACAACCAACAGGCCTACGTTTGCATCAGTTTGACATGGTACTTTATATGACACCTAATAAAAAAAAAAACACTTTCTTCTCCCCCCCCCCCTCCAACCCCCCACCCTCCCCCACTCTCCAACACACACACAGATGCCCAAACCCTTCTGGAGCGACTTCTCAGCCAGCGTGTCCGACGTGTACCTGCTGGGAGAGGCCAACAACGGGGATCGCACGTGCTACACGGGGGGCTACCAGGGTCCTCTGCCCGCAGTCCTCAACTTCCCCCTGTACTGGGCCATGCGCCGCACCTTCACGGAGTTCCGGCCCATGACCGACATCACGGACTCCCTTCGGAAGCAGGTGCTGTTCTGTTCCTGACTTTGTTTGTTTGTTAGACCGACTGATTCCCTTGGGGAACAGATGCTGTTCTTGACTTTGACCGACCGATTCACATGGGGAACAGGTGCTGTTCTTGACTTTGACCGACCGATTCACATGGGGAACAGGTGCTGTTCTTGACTTTGACCGACCGATTCACATGGGGAACAGGTGCTGTTCTTGACTTTGACCGACCGATTCACATGGGGAACAGGTGCTGTTCTTGACTTTGACCGACCGATTCACATGGGGAACAGGTGCTGTTCTTGACTTTGACCGACCGATTCACATGGGGAACAGGGGCTGTTCTTGACTTTGACCGACCGATTCACATGGGGAACAGGTGCTGTTCTTGACTTTGACCGACCGATTCACATGGGGAACAGGTGCTGTTCTTGACTTTGACCGACCGATTCACATGGGGAACAGGGGCTGTTCTTGACTTTGACCGACCGATTCACATGGGGAACAGGTGCTGTTCTTGACTTTGACCGACCGATTCACATGGGGAACAGGTGCTGTTCTTGACTTTGACCGACCGATTCACATGGGGAACAGGTGCTGTTCTTGACTTTGATGACCGATTCACATGGGGAACAGGTGCTGTTCTTGACTTTGACCGACCGATTCACATGGGGAACAGGTGCTGTTCTTGACTTTGTTTGACCGACAGCACGGATTCCCTTGGGGAACAGATGCTGTTCTTGACTTTGTTTATTTGACCGATGTTACAGATTCCCTTGGGGAACAGGTGCTGTTCTTGACTTTGTTTGTTTGACCGACATCACAGATTCCCTTGGGGAACAGGTGCTGACATCACGGATTCTCTTGGAGAACACGTGCTGTTCTTGACTTTGTTTGTTTGACCGATGTTATTGATTCCCTTGGGGAACAGGTGCTGACATCACGGATTCCCTTGCAGAACATTGTGCTGTTCTTGACTTACTTTGTTTGACCGACATCACGTCTTAGAGTAACAGGTGCTATCCCTGATTTGTTTGTTTCTTTGATCGACGTTACAGACTCTCGGGTAACAAGGTACTATCCCTGACTTTTTGTTTGTTTGACAGATGCCACAGTCTCCTTTAGGGAACAGGTGATAACCCTGACATTTTCATTTTTGTTTACTTGTTTGACCGACAGCACGCACTCCCCTTGGGAACAGGTGCTATCCTTGACTTCGTTTTTTGTTTGTTTGTTTGTTTGTTTGTTTGTTTGACTGACGTCACAGACTTCCTCAGGAATGAGGTGTTCTCTTTGTTTGTTTGTTGTTTTAACTCCTTTGAATTCCATTCACTGTTTTATATATATATATATATGTATGTATGTATGTATGTATGTATGTATGTATGAATTAAAAGATCATCATGAGAATAAATTGGAACTATTGTCTATCGTTCTATAATGAATGATGATAAGGTTGACGACAATGCAGATGTGGAGGTCCATTTAAGGTTTGGGACTACATTTGATGACTTGTATTTCCTTTCTTAATAACTCATTCCAGCGCCAACCAGGTCCGAGAGTCACACACACACACACACACACACACACACACACACACACACACACACACACACACACACACACACACACACACACACACACACACACACACACACACACAGAGGTTTTGCTCAGGACATCTGAGCAACACCCCCAGAGAGGATCGTGGAATCACAGTTGATGACAAATCTAAGAAAGGAAGGGAGATGCTGTTTGTTTGCTTGTTGTTGCTTCTGCTTTTTTAACGCAATGAACACGTTGAAGATCATGAAGGCCTTGGCCAAGCTGATGATCTTTTGAAAATTAATTAACACTGGTTAATAAGCAAACAAAATATTTTTATTGCCTACCTCAAATGCCAATCAGATAAGAGTGATAAACAGACGATAAATTATAAAGGAAGACTTAAGAACGAAAGCAAGGAAGGAAGTGAGAAAGAAAGGAAAGAGAGAAGGGAACACAGTGGGATTTTGTCTTTTACTGTTGTCTTAGGAGGGGGTGGGGGTGATTGCTTCTGTTTGTTTGGTTGGTTGGTTGGTTGCTTTGTGTGTGTGTGTGTGTGTGTGTGTGTGTGTGTGTGTGTGTGTGTGTGTGTTCGTGCGTGTGTGTGATTGTGTGTGTGTGTGTATGTGTGTGTGTGTGTGTGCGTGTGTGTGTATGACTGTGTGTGTGTGCGTGTCTGTGCGTGTGTGTGTGTGTGTGTGTGTGTGTGTGTGTGTGTGTGTGTGTGTGTGTGTGTGTGTGTGTGTGGTACTGATTGGTTTTCGTTTGGCTTTTCGAACCAGAGGCGATGCTTCAACGATACGTCGGTGTTGGGTCTGTTTGTGGACAACCATGACTTTCCCCGCTTCCTCAGTTTGCAAGACGACACGGTCCTCCTCTCCAATGCCCTCACCTACGTCATATTCGGCGAGGTCTGTTGTGTGATGGCTGTGGCATAATGCACGTTCGTGATGTATTTGAGAGATTCCGGTAATAATCAATTGAGCTTGGAATCTGGAATGGCGTCCTCCGTGTGTTTATTATGCTTGTGAGATTTACTGTTAAAACCTGATCAACCAACAAACAGCACTACAGCACACAACACGACAATGGCCAGCGATCTGTGTCTCTGTGTCTCAGTGTTTATCTGTATCTCACAGTCTGTCTGTCTGTCTGTCTATCTCTCTCAATGTGTCACGGTCTCTTTTGTTTCTCAGTGTCTCTCTGTTTAGTTAGTTAGTTAGTTAGTTAGTCTTTGTGTTTAATGGTTGATAGATTCATTTGTACATTCCCCTTTTTGTTTGTCAAGGCCTGGCTAAGCGCGTTGGGTTACGCTGCATGCTGGTTAGGAATCTGCTTAGCAGATGTGGTGTAGCATATATATGGATTTGTCCGAACGCAGTGACGCCTCATTGAGCAGCTGAACTGAACTGTACTCACAGTCTCTGTCTCCATGTGCCATGACTGTCCCTGTTCCTTCAGCTCAGCCTTCGGGGTGATAGTGTGTCTTCTCTCATGCCTTAAACTGTCGTCTTTGAAGAGTATATCAGTGATGACTTTATTTCTTCGTTCCTGTATCCGTCTGTCTTTGTCTCTGTCTGTCTCTGTTTCTGTTTCAGCCCCATACCTCCCTCCTCTCTCTCTCTCTCTCTCTCTCTCTGTTTCTCCGTCTCTGTATCTCTGTTTATCTTCTCTCTTTCTCTATATCCCCCAACTCCCCCCCCACCCCCTCTCTGTACTCTTGTCTTCCTCTCTCTCTGCGCTTTGCTTCGTTTAAGATAAGTTTCTCTGTTTCTCTGTCTTTGCCTTTCTTTTTCTCGCTCTCTCTCTCACACTCTCTCTCTCCTTGTCACACACACACACACACACACACACACACACACACACACACACACACACACACACACACACACACACACACACACACACACACACACACACACACACACACACACACACACATCGATATTGTGCATGTGGTGGCAGGGTATCCCCATCATCTACTACGGGACAGAGCAAGCTTTCAACGGGGATGGTGACCCTAACAACAGGGAGTCATTGTGGCCTTTCTACTCCACCTCCACCTCCCTGTACAGGGTAACCAGTCCTTCCTTCATTCATTCAGTCCTTCATTCATTCATTCAGTCCTTCATTCATTCATTCATTCATTCAGTCCTTCATTCATTCATTCAGTCCTTCATTCATTCATTCATTCATTCAGTCCTTCATTCATTCATTCAGTCCTTCATTCATTTGTTCGTTTGCCCATTCACACATTCGTTCGTTCCTTCGTTCATTCATTTACTCATTCATTCGGTCTTTCATTCAGTCGTTCCTTTGTTCATTCAATCAATCGTCCATTCATCCGTTCGTTTTCTCATTCATTCGGTCATTCATTCATTCATACTTGCAATTGTTCCTTCATTTGTTCGTTCATTTGCTCATTCATTCGTTCATTTGTTCGTTCGTTCTGTCGTTGATTGATTAATTGATTGATTGATTCATTCATTTGTTTCTCCATTTGTTCATTCGTTCGCTCGCTGGTTTGCTGTGTCTGACTGATGTTAGCCTGTTCCTTGATGCTGAGTTGACAAATGTTTGATGATTTGAAATTAATTAACAATGAGGCCAGGAGATCAAATGATTAACAAATAACTATTTGATAATCACTTGATCTCCTGGCCTCATTGTTTGTTAATTTCAAGTCGAAAAACCACCGAGGCAACCATGTGTTTGTTCTGTATTGTCCATGTGTTCTGTGTGGCTTGTTCAGGATTAAAGAGGCAATGCCAGTCTTGATTAAACGCTGATTTGTGTTTGAACATTTCATCTGTCTTTGCTGCTGTGTGCACATGTCAAATGATCGGTATAAGCACAGGCCCCGCGCTTCCTTTTTAGGAAGTGTCTGGGTTCATTTGTTCCAATGTACCTTTTATTTACCTGTGTTCTAGCTAAATCGGTAGCGTCAGCAGCACTGACTTGAAGTTGTGTACCTTGTGAATGGAGAGAGTTACCACTCTTCGCTAAATGAGTCTGATGATTGTTCAGCTGCACCCCATCACCAGAGACAATGACCTGTCTATGAATAAATTACCCGTATCCGTATCCATATCTTTGCGTCTATGCATGTCCGAGGTGACCACTGACATCTGTTGCCCTGCTATTCACCCTCCAAGCTCTACATTGGACAGCCATCTCTACATTCGACAAACTATTCCACGAGCACCCCGTACTCGGGTGATAACCAGTCAATTGTTCATGGACCTGCTATTTCACCTGTTCACTGTATCATGCAAGCTAACTGAGCATAATTTCTTCTGCATGTATCCCTGTTATTTTTTTTAATGCTTATTTATTTGTTATTCATTTCTTTATTTATCTATGTATTTATCTGTTTTTTTGTTGTTGACAGTTTATCCAGTCGATGACCGATATCCGCAAGACTTCCAGGGGAGTGAAATTTGCTGCCCGGAACCAGGTGGAGCTGTACGTGGATAACGATACACTGGTGTTCGCCAGGGGTGACAACTCTGAGGTATGTATAGTGCGATAACAAGCGATTTTTTTTCTTCTTTTCGTGATTTATTTTGTCGTTGTTGCTCACAGCTGCTGTTTTGGCAGGTGATCTCTTTGGAGTGAGAGGGATATAGATAGAGAGAGGAGAAGGAGGAGAGCGTGTCGACAGGGTAACAGACATAAGAACAATTGTTGTTTCCTCATCGCGGACAGATATCATTTTGACAGCATACGAAAAGTCACAAGGAGAATATGTTCTACCAAAGAGAAAGTCAGATAGACAGAGAGAGAAGGGGACAGGAATATGTTTGCGCGTGTGCATGACACTTGGCTCTTGTAATCTCGTTTTCATATCGGATATATTCCGCCCATCAACTGAAAAAAAAATATGTCCTTGCATTCAGAGGCACAGTGGTAGAACCAGTAAGACGTTTAACTTCTGATCCAGTGTTCACCAGTAGTTAGGGTTCGAGGCAATATTTCGGCATGATGTATTTGTATTGTATTTTATCACAACAGATTTCTCTGTGTGAAATTCGGGCTGCTCTCCCCAGGAAGAGTGTGTCGCTACACTAAAGGGCCACCCTTTTTTCTGCGTGCACTTTTATTTGTTTTTCCTATCGAAGTGGGTTTTTTCTACAGAATTTTGCCAAGAACAACCCTTT
>NC_134877.1:56084216-56091716 GCF_041734735.1 Babylonia areolata
TATATATATATATATATATATATATATATATTTTTTTTTTTTTTTTTTTTTTTTTTTAGCCTTTTATCCTTTGTTGTTGGGTTTTTTTCTAACATTTATCATTACAGACAAAGGTTTACAGGTAAAATATAATAATTTCGTGCTTTGGAAAGTTAAAACAATCTTCTATCATTTTTTTTTCCTCTTTCATCCATTTTTTTTTTCAACATTTTTTTCATTTAAAGGTTTACCGGTACATATATAATACTTTTTTGCTTTGGAAAGTTACAGCAGTCTTTTATATCCATTTTTTTCCAACATTTGTTTTTCATTCAGACAAAGGTTTGCAGGTACAAATATTATAATTTTGTGCGTTGGAAAGTTACATTACAACATTGTATTGCTCTGTATACTGTATTAATAATTTCACGTCACAGTCAAATCGACATGGGTAGAACAATAAATATTCATTCGTACATTGATCCATGCGCTATTGTTATAACGCTTAGTTTACAACAAAATAATTGTATATGATAGGCAAGACAATGAGTATTCATTCTCATTCATTGATTCCGCGTGATATTATACTGAGTGGTCAGTTTACATAAAAATGATTATAGTCAAAACAATAAGTGAGATCTTTTCTTTTTCTTACCTTTTGTTTCCTATAGCTTAACTGATGATACAGAACATATGAAGGCTGAACAACCGTAAATATTCGTACCGTAGAACCCCCAAAATAAACACCAAACACACACACACACACACACACACACACACACACACACACACACACACACACACACATGGAAAAGAAAATTAGAAGTATATTCATTCGTGCGCACAAATCCAGGACATGCCTCTGACGTTGACCATTCCGTCAATTTTTCCATCAGGTTAAAAGAAAAATAACCTGTGAACAAATCTGAGCATACGTGGCAAACAAAAGTATATATGACAATATGCATACAAAACTAAACCAGAATTACCGACGGGCATCTTGCGTGTCCTAGGTGGAAAAAAAAAAAAGAAAAAGAATACAACATAGTAAGAATGCCCAATTATCAAGTCAGAAAAAAGACTAAAACTATTCAAGTCTTTCTAGAATTTTTAAAAAAAGAAGGAGAAAAAAGAAAAGAAAAAATAAATAAAATGAACAATAATCTGAATGGACCCGCAAGACAGAAAATAAGAATGGAAGAGTCGAAAGACGGAAAGCGGAAAAGCCGAAAGCAAAGAGAGTGGTATATAAAGAGGAATTTTCTACCAGCACAGAATTTCCAGTTGGTTGGTGTAGGTATACTGTTCATTCTGTAAGAACTTCCGGCATTCCTACAGGAGGAAGAAAGGAAGGAAGGAAGGAAGGGAAGATGCCGTCGAATGATACTTTCATCCATATTTTCAGTGAAATTGAAATGTTCAGCTCCGCCATTGAGTTAGTCAGTAAACATCATCTTGACGTAATGTTTCCATGCCACTGTCCGCGCACTCTTCTACTGACGTACAGCGAATACACCGCATTAAAAAAAAAAAAAAAAAAAAAAATTCGGACAAGTTCGTAAAATTAATAAATGAGACCCCAATAACTCCAGCTTTTTTTCTTTTCCTTTTTTTTTCTTTTTTTAATTGAAAAAAAAGTGTATAATGATTTTGATTAAACCAAAGGTAGATAATCTTTTCAATGAAAGTGAGAAAACCGGTTTTGACAATTACCAATGTTGTCAGAGGCTGTTTCCCTTCAATCCCACATCTTCTCGGCAGCAATTTTTCCTCCTTCCCCAAAACCACCCGCAAACTCTCTCTCTCTCTCTCTCTCTCTCTCTCTCTCTCTCTCTCTCTCTCTCTTGTGTGTGTGTGTGTGTGTGTGTGTGTGTGTGTGTGTGTGTGTTCTATCTCGCTGTCATGAACAAAGATCTGTGGTAAAATCTCAGGCATTTCCAACAGAGGCAAATATTCTTCCTGAAACAGGACTTTTTCAGCATTTTTTTTTCTTTTTTCATGCAACTATTTCTGGCAAACTTGGAATTCTTCAAACCTTCAAGAAAACTTTTTTGTTTTAATCTGAGAATCTTCGCGCATGTATGTTCCTCAGTGTGAACTTAATTCAGTTTTCATTTTTTTCTGTTTTTTTCTGTTTTGTTTTTTTCTTTTGGATTTTTTTTTTTTTTTTTTTTTTTTTTACGGTTGAAGTCCTACGAGCCGTTATTTTCAAAAGAAATTCATAATGAAATTTGAAAACAATCAGTGTTTATTTAGTTGAACATTGTCATATTCGACGCATGTGAAAACACTTTGTAATGGCCATTGTGGAATGTTCTTTATTAAGACAATAGAACATTCATGGCAAGGAAGAAAAAGAGAAAAATCATGGTGAATTTTTTTTCTCAAATTTGAATTGCATTTTTTTGCGGTGGAATTGGGAAATTCTATGTGTCTAAAAGTACGTCCCCTCGTATTCTAAAATCACTTCACTGGGATATTTTAAGATGTTTTGACATTCCTTTGTTTGTTTAGGATGTAGTCTTTGGACACACAAAAACACGTCATCCGCAGGTATTATCCATAATTATGAAAACATAATGGAAAAAGCAGAAAGAAGTGTACATGTAAGCCGACGAAAATCAAGACTTTGACAAAGCTGAAAAGTAAAAACATGAACGTTAGTAAAAACAAATTATAAGATAAAAAGTAAATAAGTAGATTTAATACTTTTTTTTAAACAAAAAAACAAACAACCTTCGAAAACACAGAATAAAAATTAATATGAAAAAAATTATACACGAACCTCTCTTTAAAAGAACACCATGACAATTAAGATTAACCTATGCTATTCCTCGTCGTTAGCGAGGTCAGAGGGTCTCTGTGGCTACTGGTAAACATGTAACCCAGTACTGTCTGCTACGTGTGAGGGGTAAAACCAACAAGAACAAGAGAGGCAAGGCCTTCAAGACTCACTTGTGACTGAGAGAAAACACACAAGCTTTTTATGTATTGAGTATAATTTCAAAATGTAATGTTTTAAGATGAGAAAGATCAGTTTAAAGCAAATTAAGTCCCCTAGCATTAATTACAGAGTAATTTCCCTTTTTTTAATATCCGCACCAAAACGTTTGTAAAATAAATAAAACTTCCATGCTTAGCAAAAGAAGTTCCTGTTTGAACAGAAAATGATAATAATGACTGCTCTTGTTGTTAGGTCAGAATATCAGATCAAAGTGCCAGGTTTAGAGAATACAAAAAATATATATAACAGTAAATGCAGCTTTGCATATAATTAGGCTTCATTATTTATTTTTTTCTGCCCATCCCAGAGGTGCAATATTATTTTAAACAAGATGACTGGAAAGAACTGAATTTTTCCTATTTTTTATGCCTAATTTGATGTCAACTGACAACGTATTTGCAGAGAAAATGTCAACGTTAAAGTTTACCACGGACACACAGACACAGACAGACACACAGACACACAGACACACACACACACACACACACACACACACACACACACAGACAACCGAACACCGGGTTAAAACAAAGACTCACTTTGTTTACACAAGTGAGTCAAAAATCCGATCTGGAAATGGATGGACTCCGCTACATTTGACTTGTCTCATGACATGCCACATGAACAGTTAGAACTATACGGCGTCCCGATGACTTTTCACAGAGTTAAAGAAGAAGAAGAAGAAAAGAGTCCTTACAATTCAAAAGTGTGAAACAAAAATAATAATAAGAAGAATATAAGCAGCAGCAGCAGCAGTAGTAGTAGTAGTAATGGAAGTGGTGGTGGTGGTAGCGTAGTGATAGTAGTCGTAGTAGTAGAGAAGAAGAAGAACAACAACAAGGAGAACAAGAAGAAGAACAAGAAGAAGAAACAACAACAACAACAACAAAAAAGGAAATAAAAGAATCTGCTCACGTGCACGCACGCTTCCCCAGCCTACAAATGACGCCCGCCTGGGAGGGCCTGACCGCTGTTTGTTGGGTCTGGGAAGGCAGATGGGGGAAACCCTGTCCGTTCTCACCAGGGCTGTTTGCAGTTCTAAGATGGCAAGATCGTTATCTGTAAAAAAAAAGAAAAGAAAAAAGGAAGAACAGAAATAAGTCATTTATCGTAGGGAAGAAAGAAAGAAAAGAAATTTGAATTTTGAATAAACGCTGTACGTGTTTGGACACCAACAACGCTTTTTTTTTTTTTTTTTTTTTTTTTGGACGTGTCAGGGTAATGGTTCTTTCCTTTCCTTTTCCATAGTTTTCTTCTCATTCCCTTCTCCTTTCTCCCTTTCTTTCATTATGAGGTGGTTTTTTTTGTTTTGTTTTTTGTTTGTTCGTTTGTTTGTCTCTCTCTCTCTCTCTCTCTCTCTCTCTCTGTGACATATGAGCAGGTCTTGTTCTCTCTAAGTCTGAATGAAAGGTACATCCTAAAATACCACATTTGACAAACAGGGAACAATAGCACACACACACGCACACACAAATCTAACTACCGCAGCAGCAACATCAGTGATGATGATGATGATGATGGTGATTAGTGAGAAGAAGAATAACAATAACAATGACAACAACAAAAACAATGACATTCATCATTATCATCATCATCATAGCCATGGTAATTATGAAACATACTGTTGAAAGAATGTAAAAATGACTCCAGGCAGACAAGACAAGACAAGACAGGACAGGACAGGACAGGACAAGAGGGCGAAATATGAAAGCAAACACCACCTTCGGCCACAATACTAACATTTTGCCACATCCGTGTCGTCATATCTGTGGTGGGGAATGACGCGTCTGACTGCCACGCGCTGCTCCTTCGTGACGTCATGGTGACTGCTGTTGATGACGTAGGTGTGCTTGCCGGCAATCACTTCCACGTCAGAGGCGTTGTAGAATGACGACGACAAATCAGTTTTGTCCGACGAACGTGGGATGAAAATCGGTCTGAAACACACACGACGTCATTTAATCAATCTCTCTCTCTCTCTCTCTCTCTCTCTCTCTCTCTCTCTCTCTCTCTCTCTCTCTCTCTCTCTCACACACACACACACACACACACACACACACACACACAACCTTTGGTTAAATGATTTTAAAATCTTCAAGTGTGAAGTTCCAAGTGTCAAAGTTTATCTCAAACAGCCCCTAGCCCCCGCTCCCCGACCACACCCACACCTCTACCCCCCATCCCCAACCTCCACCCACCACACACGCACAGCTACAGACAAACCAAACTCATTCATACACACTCCAACAAGTAACCCCCACCCCACCATCCGCCACCCTGCCATCCATCCAGCCTCCGCTTAACCTTAGTCTGCTATCAGACAACTGTTACCCGCAGGTGACAAATCAGCGAACCGGCAACAAACCAGCGGTTAACTGAGCTCCACCATATTGGCGCTGGCGACAGTTCAGCGGACAACACAGCTCTTTTTTCTTTTTTCCTTTTTTTTTTTTTTTTTTTTTTTTTCAAATTCCCCACACTCTCATCTTGATCAGCAGCCACGTGCAATATATTGTAAGTTGAAAAACGGACACCACATCTACGCCGCAACTAAGTTAGGATTAGGTTCCTGTGTCCTCGCTTTCCGGCACCTTGCTGTTGCGCTTTTTTTTTCTTTTTTTTTTTTTTGTCACAGTATTCATCTTTGGTGCAACAAGAAGAAGAAGAAGATGATGATGATGATGATGATGATGATGATGATGATGATGATAACACTACTACTACGACGACGACGACGACGCAACCGACTGCTACTACTACGACTACTATTATGACTACGTCTGCTACAACTACGTCTACTACTACGTCTTCTACTACTACAGCTAAGAAGAAGAAGAATAGGAAGAACAAGAACAAGAACAATAAGAAGAAGAGAGAAGAAAACATTATTTTTAATATCATCTCCACAAAAGTGGACAATCAATTCCACCAAACAAAATGAAAGCCAAACTCAAACTGATTTGTAACCATCACAGAACGAACGCCTCACCTTACACAGTGCGCCGCAGTGAGGACATGCCTGCCACCCAGGATGCTCCCCCCGCAGACGAAGCTCCCCTGAACCAGAACCATGACCACCCAGGGGTACTGTCCTCTGTTAGCGTCCACCCCGTTCACCACCCGCTTGTGTCGTCTGGATCTGCTGTCGCCGGGAAGATGTCCGCATCGGCTTCTGCTTCGGTGGCGACGCTTTTTCCTGGTGCGTTTTGGTGTTTGTGGTGGTGGTGTTGTCGATGTTGTTGTTGGGGATGACGATGTTGTTGTTGTTGTTGTGGATGATGATGTTGTCGATGTTGCTGTGGATGGCGATGTCTGCGGGTTGTCCGGGTGGTGAACTGTTGTGTCTGTCGCAGACACTGAAGCCAGTTTTGCTGGAAATGTAATGAGTGGAATTTTTCAATGTTGTCTGTGTGTGAGAAATGACGTACAAGTAGAGTGTAACTGTTTAACGAACTTCTTTTTTTTATTTTTATTTTTTTATTCAAACTGATAGAGAAGTTATTAACAGAAAGGAGGCAGAGGATGAACAGGGAGAAGAAGAAGAAAAAGAAGAACAACAAGAAGAACAGAACAAGAACTAGAAGAAGAAGAACAACAACAACAACAACAAGATAAAGACAAGGTAAGGAAAACCAACAAGGCGAAATCCACTCACTTGACCATACAGTGTTGGTGGCGGCACTGGTTATAAAAACTGGACGACGTTCGTTGTAGCCATTTTGTCTGCTATTACCTGATGAACAAAGGAAAATAAAGGACTCTTTTGTAAAATATAAAGAGCACTTTGTTACGCAAATCCTAAAAAAACACAGTCTTAAGTCGCCGAGACAACAACAAAAACCAACAGGAACAAGAACCAACAGCAAGAAAAAAACAACTACAGCAGCAGCAGCAACAACAACAACAAGAACAACAACAAGAACAAAGGGTCTCACCAAGCTTGTTAAAGGTGATGACACACACACCGACTGCCGTCGCGAAGATGAGGGCGACAATCACTGTGGTGATCCACACAGCAGACATCAGTGGTCGCTAACTGCTGCACCTGCACCTGCACCTGCACCGCGCGACTGGAGCCCTCCCTCAACTTATGGAGTGCAACCGCTTCTCCTGGCTGGCTGTTTTTGTTGGTTTGTTTGTTGTTGCTTTTTTTCGCACGCTGGGCCGTAACGTTGATGTGACGAGGATTTTTGCAGGAGGAAAGAACGTGAGGAGCAAATACTGACACATCAGCCGACGGAAAATCAAGTAGGGTGGATAATGACATGTACTATGTCAATTCACCATCCAGTCACACAGTATAACTTGAAAAAATGTCAGGGTTCAAGGTGCCCCGAGAGGAGCCGGCAGCTTTTTCTTCTTTCAAAAACGTTGTATTTTAAACGTTGCTCCGCTTTGTTCAGAAAAAAAAAAAAAGAAAGAAGTTTAAACCCAGGTAAGATGAAGACCAAAGAAGACTTGGGATGAGGGTGTGATGGAGACCTAGTTGAAAGTACGCAACATCCCCTCCATCCTCA